>NC_058341.1:73954452-74263538 GCF_905475395.1 Chrysoperla carnea
AGTATTATTAATGAATATCTTTTTCTCAATCGTGGACGTAGATCTTTTGAGATTTACAAGTGGTCAGCAACTTAGTTTTTTAAATATTACAAGAAGTAATGATAGTGTCAGTTACAAATTTAGATTCTCGATTATAACCAAAGATAAAGTATTCATGAAATATATTGAAGATTGTTATAAAAAAACAATAAAAATGGGCATATCCGCTCTATTAAGAGATAATTTACAAAATTCAAAAGAAAATTACGGAATTTGGTCGCCTAATGGTAAATGGATTGTAGAACCTCTAGACTCCGGTGAATACGAATACGGATTTGACGGATCTACTTTTGTACGTTTGGATGAGGATCTCAGACCAAACGTTGTAATTGCATCTAGATTTATTTTGGTATCTAACGAAACTATACTTATGCAGGATGAACGATTATATGAGATGAATAAAGAT
This sequence comes from Chrysoperla carnea, assembly GCF_905475395.1. Taxonomy (NCBI): domain Eukaryota; kingdom Metazoa; phylum Arthropoda; class Insecta; order Neuroptera; family Chrysopidae; genus Chrysoperla; species Chrysoperla carnea. Next base: position 73,954,898 of record NC_058341.1, read on the forward strand.
AAACAACTCGTGGACTTCGTAATGCCTGAGGTAACGATGGTACCGGGAGTACCGGGTTGTGGAAAAACGACGTACATAAAGAAGAAATTGGTTGAAGAAGGAGGTTTGCCTGACGCGAAAATTTTGGGTACTTTGGTATTGTTTCCAACAAAAGAGGCAACAATTGAATTTAGGACGGATATGAGTTTTTTTTAAATTAAATTTTTTTTTTCATGTGTCTGTTTTTTTTTTTTTTAGTTAAGTTTAAGTTTGTCTTTAGTTTTAAGTTTATTTTTAATATTTATAATGCATATGGAATTCAACAGTAGCAACAGTGCAACTACACAGTACGTATTTTATAAATGTTAAAATTTTGCATTACTATAACTAATTCCACAAAATTTTTAATTTCTATAGAAAAAAAAGAGAGCACCTCGCGCGACGGAGCTAAACTTTCCCGAATAGTGGACTAATTTGTAGCGAACAATGGGTTGGCCGAAAGGAAAGTTTTTACAGTAGATGGAAAGTTGCAGTAACTAAGAAGTGGGAAGAAATAACACAACTATTAAATAACTCAGGAGGTGCAGTAAAGACTACCGAACAGTGGCAAAAAGTAAGGCTTAATTCAATTTTTTATTACTATTAAATCTTTATATTTACGAATACACTAAATTGTTTGGTATTTTAGGCATGGAAAGACTTGAAATTTCGAGTAGCTGCAAAGGCCCGTGACCTCAAGATTTCCAAGGCTGCCACGGGGAACATGGAGCTGGGCGTAAACAGCGCCATGACAATTTTGGAGCTAAAAGTTTTGGGAATTATCGGACCCAATTATGTGGAGGGTAGCTCCATTGTGCCCGAGAGCATTCCCGAAGAAGTTAATAAATCTTTTTCTTTTATTTAAATCTTAAGTTTATTGATTTTTTAATTGTATATTGTTCACAGGATTTGCAATTATCATTAGTGGCAGGAGATACCACGGTTTTGGAAACAAAACCGACCGTGGTATCTATAATGGAAATTGAAAAAACCACCCCATCCTGCACACTAACCTCACCCTCCTGCAGTTTTCAAAACAGTATCCCAACTACATCCCTAGCCAATGGTAAGATACTGTAATTTTAAATTAATTTATCAAGGGCCCTATAGGCCAAGGGGTTACATTTTCAAATATGTTTCTATTGTTACAATGTTTTATGCTTATTACTATTCTGTTCATAATTAGGGGTTACAATTCCGGTGGGAAAGAAGAGGATGGTTTCAGCTAAAGGCTCTGGCGAACCAGCAAAATGTACGTAGCACATGCGATTTGAATCTTACCATACCACGTTGAAAACACCAGTTCTCGTCCATTCTCTGTACGACAGCTGTAGTGTGCGCATCGTCTTTACTACAAGCTTAAACACAAGATTAGATAAACAAAAATTGTTTTTTACAAAAGTTCGATAGTAACTTAAAAACAACCAAGTTGCTGCATGAAGCCAAAGCCTCGTGCAGTAAAAAGGCTAAATATGGATGGGCAAGCCCAAATCTTACCGACCAACAAAGTGCTAGTGGTGGATACACCAAATATATCCACAAAAATTTGTGAAAAAAAGTGACAAAAAAATGATAAGACACAAAAATAAACAGTGATAGAGACACGAGTGATGAAAATCCCCTAATAACAGACAATAGTGCTTCAACAAGTGAAAAAACTAACATAAATAACAGTGAAGCTCAAAAAAATGTGCTAAATTTTAACGAAACTGTTAATAAACTCGATAGGCTTCACTAGCTTTTTGTAATGCCAAAACAGCTGAACTTTGGAAACGTAAGTCGGTTTTAAATACTTCCTTTTTTGTTATTTATTTTTAAAATTGTCATTTAAAACGCTTATGCACGTTCTCCACGAAAACGTCTTGCCAATTGTATATCCTTAGGCATAATTGTAACACGCTTTGCATGAATTGCGCATAAATTGGTATCTTCAAATAAACCTACAAAATATGCTTCACTAGCTTCTTGTAATGCCATAACATCTGAACTTTTGAAACGTAAGTCGGTTTTAAAATCTTGTGCAATTTCACGTACTAAACGTTCGAATGGTAATTTACGAATTAACAATTCAGTACTTTCTTGCTAACGACGAATTTCTCGTAAAGCTACTGTACCAGGACGATAGTCTCAGTCAGCTGTACTAAACAGACGTGTTTGTGTGCAGTAGCAATATACAATATAATACAATAGTAGTGAGTCAACTCAACATAACAACAATAGTGAGTGAACACAAACAGTGTGTATACCACACTACTGTTTGGTAAATGCCTGTGTATACGCGACTGTATGGTAAATGTATGTGTATACCACTTTACTCATCGAACTAACAATAAGTGAATAAACAATAGTGAGTGAATCAGTGTTAAATCACAAACAATTGATAAAACATTTAAAACGGATTACAATAATTTTAAAATAATAAAAATAGGCCGGCTGAAGCGCAGCCATAATTTAAAATCATTAAATAGTTAATTAACTGAAGTGTCTCGTAAAATTGAACAAAACTGTGCAGTTAAAAAACTAAAACTTGGAAATGATGAGACAGGCGTCTTAATATTTCTAACAGTAGGAAATAATATGCCAGCAATGGATACAAATACGACTCTTAACAACATGCCGGGCACCTCTTCTGGATTCTCAATTGCAGACTGTTTTAAGAACTATAACGTTCCAGTTCAAAACAGATTCAATGTACTACAATGCAATACAAAGCAGAGAAAAGGACCAGTTGCCACAACAGAAACCGATCGAAAATAATGAGAACAATGCTATATGAATGGAGCAAGAAATTGGGCAAGCCAATACACAAAAAGCCACCTCAAAGACAAAACCACCACCTCCAATCGTGTTCTACAGCGTAGCAACGGAACACAAAACACTAATTGAACGGCTTAAAAAACAAATACAAAAGGGATTCCACATAAAGTATTCTAAATACTCTACAAACCTGTTCATTCACGATAAGGAAGAATCTCTACCTCATCAATTTACAAAAGGAAGCAAAAACAGAGTACCATACCAATACTCCAAAAGAAGACAGGCATCATGCTTTTGTCTTAGGTGGCATCTACGGTGATGTCGAAACAAACGACATCAAGGAAGAAATAGAAAATAAGCACAAAATAAACATAATAAATGTATTCAAAATGAAAAATACAAGGAGGTCTCTATTCCTCATTATAACAGATCAATCAATCACTGTGTATAGTACAAAGATTGATTGGCAAATACACTAAAATAACAAAGTCATCATCCAATGCCACCGCTGTCAGCAGTGGGGGCATGCCACCACCAACTGCCAGGCCACACCAAAGTGCCTTAAATGCGCTCTAGACCACTGAACAAAAGACAGCCCGAAATTTCCGGTCAGGCTGGACTCAAACTTACCACATCTGAAATGTGCTAACTGCGGTGATAATCACCCAGCAAACTCTACTGAATGCGTAGAATACGTCAGACGCATAGAGGCCATTCAAAAAAAATCACGCAGCGTAAAAGCGCGTGAGCACAAATAACAACATCACAAACAAATATATCCCAGCACTCTTAATAACGACGAGTGCATGGACAAGAGGCAGCCGGACTCAAAACAATCAGGCCCAAAACCAACAAAACCTACAAACACCATCAACATCTTCAGAGGCTCCCTTCAACGAACTTACGAGTGAGATAGACCAAATAGCAAAGCTAATTGATATCAACAAAATGGTCAATTTTGTAAAACAATTAAATCAAATGCTGAAGACATGTGTTACAGAACTACAAAAATTTCAGGTATTCCATAACTTCTGTCAGAAAACTTTTAAATAAGTTAAATGACCGTAAAAGTCGTCACCTGGAACGCAAACGGCCTTAAGCCAAAACTGACTGAACTAAGGACTTACATACAGCAACAAGACCTAGACAATATACTCATAAACGAGACGAAACTGACAGACAAAGACAAAATAAAACTACAAAACTACCAAATAATACGTAGACAATATAAGACAATTTGCATTAAGCTTTGCAACAACATCTATATAACTGCCGCGTACAATAGGCCGTCCAACAAATTCACACACCGTGACCTTGAAATTTTGACGTCAGTTGGAGAAAAAGTACTCGTAGTCGGAGATCTCAATGGCAGGCACTCAACCTGGAATAACATCAGGAATAATACGAACGGCATAACAATACACGACTTCATTATATAATAATATAAATTTGAAGTGAAACTTTTTGTTTCAGATACTCGATTTAAATTTTAACAGGCAGGTTAAGAACATACCCATTATCCACAACAAACTACAAGAAGGGATTGGATTACATAAAAAATGTGGCGGTACTCAACGAATATTCAACGAACGTAATTGACCAATTATTGAAAAAGGCGAAATGGCGGAAGTCCCTTCAAGAAACAGCAACATTGTCAACGGAGGAATCAGTCCAAAGAACATCTTTGACCTTGTACGGCAAAAAAACCGTCCAAGTATCTGAGGCCATGCAAAAATACAACACAAACCTACAAGTGGCCTATACATCGAAAGGAAAATTGAGGTCAATGTTATATAATACTAAGGATCGTATTCCAAACAACAAAAAGTCAGGTATATATAAAGTTGATTGCGCAGATTGCTCGAAAGGTTATATTGGCCAAACAACCCGTTCCCTTAGCGTACGCTACAAAGAGCATATAGCGCATTTCAACAATAAAAGGAAGGAAAAATCATCAGTGGCGTCACACGTCAGTAGTTATGGTATGAGAGTTTCGGACCAAACTCAATATAATTTGCCATGAAAGCAACAATTTTTAATAGAGAAATCGTCGATGATTTTAAAAAAGTGGTATAGGAATATACATGTCAATATTAAAAAGGAAAGTGTGTAGAGTGCGGATGACGATATGGTTCAGCTGTGACGTAGACTAGTACTTTTAGAATTGTGAGTAAGATAAGAAATAATTAGTACTTAAGGGAAGTTGAATGTAATGAGAAAAAATTAGAACAGGAAAGAAATTAAGAGGAACTAAATTTTGTTAATAATTTTTTTTCAATTAATACTATATTGGGGATGAATTAGAGGAAATATTTGTGGTTATTAAATATTTTAATTATTTCTATATTGTGGATGAACTAGTGGTCTGCGGTTTTAATGAAATGACATACTTTGTTCGTTGTGCTTAACTGAAGTTGATAATTAGTGGAGTGTCGTTAGATTTATACCTAGGAACCCAAGAAAAATCGATGAATAGATAAAAATTTTGCGGAATATTATTTTTTGTACTCTGCATGTTTAGCATGTTTGCGGCTCCAGAATATGTAATGGTTGATAATTGTTCATTTTTTAGCAAGACACAACTCAACAAATTTATACAATGCAGACAATATTAGTTTGAATAAATTACAAAGAATTACTAAGTACTAAAGGGATAATTTGGTAGCTAAAGTTGTAAAATAATGCTTGTCTGAGGTTATATAAAAACCCTACTGTCAGAGGACAAACTGTGATACGAAAAAATCGAATTAGGACGCTATATCGAGACCGTTTTTGTATTCTAACATGTTTTCTAATAGGCTTTTAATTAATTTTGTTAAAAGGAATGGAAGAATTATTAATTTTGAAAGAAAACTGTTCCAGCTATAGAAATGTGCTATCGGATAAAGTATGTGATAAATACACACATTTCTAAAGATTTTCAAAAACCAACTTTTCTGTCCGTGCAGTGATAGTTCCACACAAACGAATAAATTTACATCAGTTTTCCATTCGAAGTACGTAAGTAAACATCGAAGTTGATAATTTCTGTCAAAAAATTTTCTATTGTAAAATTCAATAACAAAATGAACGACAAAAAAAATAAAAATACTAAATCTTCAATAGATGCGTCGCAGGGGAAGAAAAGTACGAGATCTTCAATAGATGCGTCGCAGGCACAGAAAAATGCGAAATCTTCAATAGATGCGTCGCAGGCAAAGAAAAATGCGAAATCTTCAATAGATGCGTCGCAGGCAAAGAAAAATGAGAAATCTTCAATAGATGCGTCGCGGGCAAAGAAAAATGCGAAATCTTCAATGGATGCGTCGCAGGCAAAGAAAAATGCGAATACATGCTATGTAACAAAGTTTACCCAAAAAAATTCGTTGTTTTAAATTTATTTATTTATAAACAATTGCAATTTATTTATAAGTAAATAAGCTATTTTGGTTTAAATAATTCAGGATCAAGGATTCAAGACCAAACTATTGAACAGACATTAATGAAAGCTATGAGTGTCGAGGGTGGTCCTTTCAAGCGCGAATCTACTGCGAGCATAGTTTACAAATGGATAAAAGGTGTGATTCACACGAAAGATATAATTGAAGGCATGGAGAATTTTTGTAACATATCGTTTCAGAAAAGTCACCAACAAGCTAATTCAACAGATGCAAGGATAGAACGTGTTGATAAAGATCTAAAAGAATTAGATGAATTTTTCATTCAACACAACCCTTTCCCGGATACTGACGCTATTATGTCTATTGCAACAGGAGTTACAGGCGATGATAAAATTAATTGTTTTGATGCTTTTGAGGAAGGCAAAAAAATTTTACAAAGAATCGATGGTGAAAATTTTAAGCAGCTTAAATTATCAAGAAAAGATAAATTTATTTCTTTGTTAGCAGTTACCAGCAAAATAAAAATACACGATGATATAATACCAGTTGATCCATTATTACTATTTCAACGTATTTGCGTTTTAAAGAAAAGTGATGAAGAATTAAAAACTTTTATGACATTGGAATTAGCACCTTATCCTCTGTCTATATATGAAAATGCAAATATTCGAAAAACAACCAAATCTACCTTCTACGATTTGTTTTCAGAAGTTACAATGAATATTAAAAATATTTCAAATCCTAATTATGTCGTTGATGGCGGAATGTTATTGCACCGATGCAAGTGGCAATTAGAAGAAAAATATGGAACTATTTGTGACCATTATATTAGGTATTTGAAAAATAATTATGAAAGTAATATATTTGTGGTGTTTGATGGCTATATAAAAAAAAGCATTAAATCATCTGAAAGAAATCGGCGTGCTCAAAAGAATATGCCAACGAATATTGAATTTGATGAAAATATGCCTCTGAAAATTGGCCAAGAAAAATTTTTAGCTAACAGTTATAATAAAATGAGGCTATTTGATTTGTTGAAAACCAAGTTATCGGAGAATAATATATTTTCATGCCAAGCTGAAGGTGATGCTGATAGATTAATAGTAGAAACAGCTATCAATATACAATCAACAAATGTTTTCATCGTTTCAGAGGATATTGATGTCCTAATATTATTAACAGCTTTAGCACCAGAAAATAGTGAAATTGTTTTTTTGAAACCAGCAAAACTGCTCAAATTTTTTTTTCAATGCAGAGCTTAGATAAAACTGCCGAGATGCAAAGAACATATTTTATTTTTACATGCATATTCACAGGTTGTGATACGACGTCAGCTTTTTATAAAAGAGGTAAAATCAAATTCGCAAAAATGTTTGAAGAACGAGAAGGTTTACATATCGCTGCAAAAGTATTAAAAAATGTATATGAAGATGAAAATAAAATAATTGACGCTGGCTTAAAGTGCATCTTAGCTCTGTACTCGGCACCAAAAAGTATCAAAGATTTAAGTGAATTTCGACACCATTCATTTATTAAAGCGACTGCTAAAAATAGTTACGTGCAATTGGCATTTTTAACTCCAACTGTAGATTCTGCTTCTGAACACATTAAGCGAGTTTATTTACAAGTACAAATGTGGTTAGGCGGACTTTTACTTCAACTACAGTTGAGTACAGACGTGTACATTGTTGTAAAAAAATAATTAAAAATTATATTTAAATTATTTCAATATTATTACGTAAATCAATAAAAACAACAACTAATAAATAAAGTAAAGTGTCTAACCGTGCTCACTATTTTGGTGAGTACAAAAATTTCACGTAACAATTAATTACAAACAACTAAAAATTAATCAGTAAAACCTATCTAAACAAAACCCAACCAATATGTCTTCACAACCTAACACTAAAACTAACCCAATCAACCAAACTACTCCAACTGAAAACCCAAACATACAAAATATACAAAACACACCATCCTACAGCGATACCTTATCAAAAAAAACTACACCTGCCGTCCCTAGAAAAGATCAAGCAATCATTATAGTAGAAATACACAAACCGCCCTTAGAAACTTACATAAATGCCCTAAGCCTATTAATCGACCCTACCAAAATTATGTTCGCATCGAGAATATCAGGAAATCGTATATGTATATACCTAAAATCAAAACAAATCTCTTACAAAACCATCCCTATATCACCATAAACAACGAAAAACATACAATACGCAGCTACATAACGCCATCACATAGGCTTGGTCTATGAATATTCCCAACAGTGCCACACAATATCATACTAAACCAACTGAAACAATTTGGAATAAAGCCCATGTCTGAGATTAATTTTCTATCTGCCGGCTTATCTGACAAAAAATTCAACCATATACACGGTTTTCGGAGATACCTCTTCATCGATGCAGAGCATCGAGAAATACCACAAGAACTAATGGTAACTTACAAGGACGAACTGTACAGGATGTACATTACACAAGATAGCATCAGGTGCACAAAATGCAATAGATTCGGCCACGAATCAAACATTTGCAAAAAACCAACAGAAACCACCCCAAACACAGTTTTGAACACACAAGACGAATCAAATACAAACTCAAACACAACACAAAATGAAAACTTAAACATAAAATCAGATACTAAAAATTCTGAAAAAATTATATCGAACACTCCAACAAATGCAATCATTCAAAACGCAATACCGTCTACATCCAATGACAATGTAAACGATAAAACAAAACACAAACCTCAAAAAAAGACAACGAAACAAAAATAGCAGCTCACAAGAATCCAAAATTGATAGCTCGGCTAAAAAACCCAACACCACAATAGTACAAATTGACCAACAAGATACAAATATAATCGCTCCTACATCCCTCGATTTCACTCAAAAACACAACGATAAAAAAATTATAAAAGAAAAACAAACCCTGATTCAACTAATCGAAAATGTCAAAGAAAGCATCATAGCCGAACCCCACAAATATCTACTAAACTTTGAACAAATAAAGAATTTCTTAACAGAAACCTACGGAAAAAAAAAATATCGCGTCAATCATAAATACATACACTGAATCAACCGACGACTTAATACATATGTTCAACAATATATATTACCTCTTTGATGACAGCCTATCAAAACAATTAACCAAGAAACTAATTACAAAAATAGTAAAGAACTCCAACCAAGAAACCTCTGACGCAGACATCAACTAAGCATAACCAAATTAACATAAACCCTCATGGCGATCAACCGAAATCACCAAGAAACGAACCCGTCAATCATTCAATGGAATGTAAACGGTTTCTACAAACGATAACCGAAATTGCAATTATTAATAAACAAATATAAACCGATAATTATAAACCTTCAAGAAACACATCTCTGTCCAAACCACATCGCAAAAATCACAAATTATTCAATTTTCAGAAGCGACTATCTAGGAGGAAACAAGGCCTGTGGTGGAGTAGCAACCTTAATCCATAAAGATACATTTGCTAAACAAATACAAATTATTTCGGATCTACAAATCATAGCCACAGAAATTTTGCTGAACAAAATTATTCCCCCAAACAGACAATTTAATACCCAAGACATTCAAAAAGTCATTCGCCAAATAAGAGGGCCATTCATTCTTCCTGGAGACTTAAACGCACAAATGACCATCACAGGAAACCACCTTACAAACAGAAGAGGAGAGCAAATTGAAAAACTATTATTAACGCACGATGGTCTACTAATCCTCAAAAACAACAAACCAACACATTTTAGCACCACAACAAACACCTTTTCTTCAATAGACATTACCCTAGCCACAACAGAATTGGCAATGAAGATAACATGGGATACACACGATGATCCATGTTCATCAGACCATTATCCAATCATAATGAAATTCAACACAACTCACTGCGAAGAAACATAAACAAAATACAATTTTGAAAAACCCAATTGGGAGAAATACATTGAACTCACAGAAATAGATATCAAAGACAACAGTTCCATCCAAACAGCAATAAATAAACTATACCTATGTATAGAAAATTCAATGAAAGCAACCATTCCAACAAAAGTTATAAACAGCAAAAAGAAAAGAGTTCCCTGGTGGACCCCAACGATTAACAACCTCATCAAAGAACGAGCTAAACATCTAAAGAAGTTCAAAAAACACAGAAATGAAAATGACTTTATAAATTATAAAATATATAGGGCCAAAGTCCGCAAGGAAATTAAAACCGAAAAACAAAAAAGTTGGAATAAATTTATCTCCTCAATAGACTCCACAACTCCAGACAAAATCATCTGGCAAAATGAAAATTAACAACAGGCATAAACGATACTGAAAAAATAACAGCTATAGAAACCAATAATTACATAACAACCAATCAGAGCGAAATAGCAAATGAATTTGGAAAATATTACGAAAAAGTTTCTGATGACACACAATATAATCAAACATTCCTTCACTACAAAAATCAACAGGAAAAACAAATAATTAATTTTCACTCGAACGAAAAACTAGGCTACAATGAACCATTTACAGAACACGAATTCAGCGACGCTTTGCGTCAAATAAAAGACTCCTCACCAGGTTCGGATAATATCAACATCAAACTTATACAAAATGTACACAAAACCCCATTACGATCACTTCTGAATATTTTCAACATGATATGGATCAAAGGCAAAATACCAAATGAATGGAAACATGCAATCATCATACCAATCCCCAAAGCCGACAAAAGTAGATTCAATCCATCCAGCTACTGACCAATAAGCCTATTAAATCACATACCACATCCTATAGATTGCTTTGGATAATAGAATCAAACAACTTAATAAACTTTACCAACTTTAACCACAACAAGTGCTTAAAACTTTTAGAAACTGAACAGATCAGTTTTTTAACTTTCAATTAAAATTTTGGCAGGAAAAATAGAGAGATAGATTGAAATTGATGGGAACCTTTTTTGCAGGAAACTTAAATTTCTATAAAAATGGTTTTTTTTCAATTCTTTTGTATTTGTATTCAAAACTTCAGCTACAAGAATCGCTTAAGACTTTCGGAAACTATACTGATCAGTTTAACTTATTTTCAAATTTTGGCGAAAAAAATAAAGAGATAAAGGAAAAATGATAAGAATTTTTTATGCAGGAAATTTAATTTTCTATAAAAACGGTTTCTTTGAATTTCTTAGCATTTGCATTACTTTGGCCACAAGAAGTTCTTAAAACTTCTGGAAACTAAACAGATCAGTTTTTTGACATAAATTTAAGTTTAAATAAAATTTTGGCCGGAAAAACAGATAGAGTGAAATTGATTAGGACCTTTTATGCAGGAAATTTAATGTCTATAAAAAAGATATCTATAAATTTTTGTGGATTTCCTATATTTTAAAAATAATAATTTGTTCAACATTTGAAAAAATTATTTACTGCTATTTAACACCGTATGAAATTGTCGGAGTCTATTTTTACTTCAAAATTTTTTTAGAGCATTTTTTAATATTTGAAAATTTGAAGGATTAGAAAGTATTTAAAATCAAACCATTTTTAATTATTTTTTATATATATAAATAATATATATATAATAAAATATTATTTACATAAATTTATATACATAAATTTATATACATAAAATAAATATAAACACATTTCGCGCTTATAACGTTTTAGTTTTAACTACTCATGACGAGTTATCAACGCAAGATGAAGCGCCCGTTGAATTGCCAGAAAAAAATATCAACTCAGAGGAATCTGGTTCTGAAGCAACTACTCCAAATGTGTTGAGAAAAACTAAACAAAATAGACAGCAGTTATTTCAAAAAATACCACAATGCGAAATTGGTAAATTACTTAATCGTTGTTTTGAGTAAATTATATTAGAAAAGTTCTCATGATCAAATAAAAAATAAATAAACTAAAAATAATACATTAAAATTTATTGAATAATAAATGTTGACAGATTCAGATAACGATGACAACTCAATATCACAAAGTGTGCTACCTGATATGCTGCTGGACAGTAATAAATCTGTAAAATCTTACTTAGATTCAGATAATCTTGTAAATTTAGTCAAGAAATTTAAAAAAGACATACATCAGCTTTCAAATGAAATGAATAAGGATTCTAATGGTTAGTTCTTTAACAAATTTGCTTAGTCAATAAAAGTATTCACACTACAATTTTTATTTTCGAAAGGATTAGGAAGTAATTAGGTAACGTTTATTTACAGATACAGATTCTGACTATGTTCCACTACCAGAAGGGGACTCATCCATCAGTGAAAATGACCAAATTAATATTGTAACAAATATAACTAAATCAAAAAATACTCACAAGCCAAACGAGACTGTACTTATAGAAGAAAATTGTATTGCTAAAGGATATGATGTTAATGTTCCTCCTCTCATACCATCTTCGTTATCGGGAGGGCCAAGAATTTATGTAAAAACGTCTGATTCGGGTCCAAAACGACATGCTTGTCAGTATTGCGGGAAACTGTATTTGAAATTAGCTCGAAAAATAACAACAGTACATAAAGATGAAGAAGAAGTGAGGAAAATTATTGCTTTAAAGCCGAAGGATCCTTTTAGACTTGAAAGAATAAGAAAAATTCGATGTGCAGGAGACGCAAAGCATAATATGAATGTCAAACCTGGGGTTGAAGAGCATGAATTAATCTTACAGAGACGTCCTAGACAACTTGCTGATAAAGTACAAAAAGATACATCCGACTTTGCTGTTTGCCCTAGCTGCAAAGTGTCGACAACTAAAAAATTTCTATCTGCACACTTCGCCAACTGTACCGGTCATACAGGTAAACGGCGTCGTATAATAAAAAAAATGTCTTCACTTTACGAAACGGAGTTTCACCCTGACACTTGCAAAAAGTTGCGCCGACTTATAATTAATATGCATGTAGATGAAACATCTACAACATTAAAACACGATGATTTACTTATCCGCTATGGTAACATGTTGTGTGATAAGTATAAGTATGTTTAAAATGATGAGCTTATACGTAATAGGTTACGTCTTCTGGCAAGATTATTGAACACTATGAAAGCAGTAGAAGCGGGAATGATCAAGCAAAAGAAGTTTAATGGTGAATCTTACTCGAAGAAACCGATAAATGACATGTTAAGTTTGTTTGATCCCGAAAATGTAAAATATGTATTAAAGCCGTGAATATACTAGCAGGAATTAATGAAAAAACATATGATTCAAAATCGCCATCGGTTGCAAGTTCATGTGGACAGTTTTTGAAGCAATTGGGAGACTTTCTAATCAGTGAAAATATACAGGAGAAAAAGAAAGAAAATAATGAAAACATTAAAGATTTCATCCATGTAATTACACGAAAGTGGGCTGATATTATTAACAAAAATGTTGATGAAGCACGAGCTAAATTACGACGGAAGAAAAAGAAAGAAAAAAAATTACCTAACGCTGATGATATTTATAAGTTAACTGAATATTTGTCGTCATTACAAAAAAAAGCCTACAATGAGCTTCTAGATAGTTATTCTGATGATAACTACAATCTCTTAGCCAAAACTACACTTTTACGTGTACAAATTTTCAACAGAAGTAGACCCGGAGAAACAGAAAGAATGTTAATTGAAGATTTCGAAGATTATGACCAATTGACTGAAGAAAATCACCCAGACATCATAAAGACCTTATCTGAGGAAGCAAGAAAGTTATGCAATGAATATGTTAGATTCTCAATAAGGGGCAAACAAAATTTGAGAGACGCAACTGTCATTTTAGATGAAATGATGCTAAAAGCAATTAAATTATTAATTGATAACCGTAAAAATGCTCAAATTCATGCCAAAAATCCATATATATTTGCTATATCAGGGTGCTCCTCAGACAATCATAAATACTTGAGATCTTGCGAATTGATGAGAAAGTTCTCAAAAGATTGTGGTGCAAAAATGCCAAAAAATTTACGTGCCACTGCCTTACGAAAACATATTTCTACGTATTTCATTAATCATAACATTAACAATATTGATAGAACTAAGATAGCAAAGCACTTAGGGCACACGATGGGAGTGCATGAAAATTATTATCATTTATCAAATATAGCAGAAGAGATTTGTGAATTGCCCCTAGTTCTTAGCCGCGCGTGCGGTATGAATAATCCTTCCACAAGTACTAACGATCAAAATATAGCTCAAGAGGTGACTACGGGTGATGATTCATCAGATTATGATTCGAGTGATTCTGACTCTTATAAATTAAAAAACACCAAAAAGTCTACAAAATGCAGCGACGATGGTAAAATATTTTTATTTGTCTGTTATTACTTATTAATTTACTAAAAACAATTTCTTTTCTACTTCTTACTGTTTATCTCAAAAAAAAGTGTTCATTTACAATTTTAATATTCTAGATTTAGATGTTAGTGTTACTATCCCGAGTAAAAAAAGAGTGTGGACGTCAACTGAGATCAACGCCTTGAAAGAGCATTTTTTTGAAAAATTTGCTCAACGGAAGAACCTTCATTTAAAGAGATGAATGCCGCAAGAAAAAAAGACTCCAGGCTAGCGAGCAGAGAAATTTCAGTCATAAGATCGTGGTTCAGCAATCAATATAACAAAAAAAGTAAAAAAAAAAACAGTGATTGATTAAAGACTGAGTAGAATAAAAATTAAATTCCGTTCGCCTATGGTGCTTTATCTATATATAATTATATTTTCAAATTAATTGCTATCAATGAATCTGAAAAAAGGTTTCTAATTTTGCAATGCTAATAAAAGTAATGATAAATCATTTATTACATCAAATATAGTAGAGAGCCGTTAGGTATAAATATGTCAAAAGCTCGGAATCCAGTGATAGTCAATGAATCTTTCTAGAAACTGTTGGACTGCATTGTTTAAATCTTACTTAAAGAAGTTAAAAACAAAAATTTTTGCGATCTGGTCCAGGGGATGAGGTGACCCCTTCTTGGGAGTGGGAACTTTGTATTTAATTATTTTTTAAAAATAACAACGGGAATCAATAGAAGGATGAATTCTAAACAAAAAAAGTTATTTAAATATATTTCGAAAAGTCAATACTTTCCGAGTTGTTTGTGATTGAAATTCGGAGTATTAAACGACAAATAACTGGGAAATTTGAAGTTCTTTTGAAAAAATTATCATGCACTCTTTAATATACTATAAAAACCATGAAAATGGAAAAAAATACAAGTCATTTGCATGAAAATTGACGAAGTTATATTGAAATTAGATTTTTTCGTACCTTTCTTTTTATGTTATTTTCAGCCCGAAAACTGATGAATTTACCACGAGAACTAAAATTAATGCTTACCGCTGCTTTTCAATTTACTTTATTTTGGTACTGACAACATACTCAACAAGTTTCAGCGGTTTTGGATATATATTTCTTGAAATATTGCAACTTAAAAGAAAAAAATTTTTCGATAAAAGTAACACTAAAATGTCTTTGTCGTTTCAAAAAAAAAGCTGAGAAAGTAAAATATTTTGCGGAAAAAGAGCTAAATTTTTGTTTCTCTAGATTTTTTTTGCAAGTTTATTATTTTTTGGGTTATTTAACGATAAAGACATTTTTGGTTTATTTTCCGAAAAATTTTGTTTCTTTTAAATTGTAATATTTCAAAAATTTTATGTACGAAATCGTTAGAACTTTTTGAGTATGTTGTCATTACCAAAATTAAATGAAGTGCCAAGCGGCAAGCATTAATTTTATCTCCCGTGGTAGATACATCTGTTTTTGTAATGAATAAAAAATAAAAAAAACGGTACGAAAAACTTTCTTTTCGATATAATTCCGTTAATTTTCGTGCAAATGACTTGAAACAGTTTTTATTTTCAAAGTTTTTTATAGTACTTTAAAAAGTGGGCGATATACTTTTTTCAAAAATCGTCAAATTTTTCAGTTACTTGGCGTTAAATACTCCGAATTTAGATCGCCAATAGTTCGGACAGTGTTGACTTTTCGAAATATGTTTCAATTACACTTTTTTCTTAGAATTCATTCCTAAATCGATTCCCATCGTCATTTTTAGCATAAATTTTTCCACCCCCGGGAAGGAGTTACTAGTAAACGTTGCAATTAAAATTATTTTTATTCAATGTTTCGTCATAATTAACTGTGATTAAAAAAATTCAATTATCATATATATGACAAAGTTATATAATGTTCAAATATATACATTACAACTGAAAGATAAGTCAGTGGCAAAATATAACAGGTGTTTTAGTTTCTTATTTTTATTGTATTATCAAATGATACAGAATATTACATATTTAAATCTGTTAAAATTCTATTAGAATTAAGCGTATTTATAAGAGTTTCGTATGCGTAGCGAAGGTGATTGAAGTCAATTTTTAGAAATTTGATAATTATTCTGCAATTCTAAGAAAGTGATTAAACTATATTTATAAATATGGTAAAATTTACGCCTTACTGGTTTACTTTCCAATTAAAATTATTTTTATTTAATTAATACTGATAATTGAATTTTTTTTCATAGCATATAATCATCATCTATGTGATAGAATTATAATATAATCAAAAATATACTTGATAATTTGAAGATATGTCAGTCACAAAATGTAACACGAGTTTAAATTTTTTTTTAAAGTTATATTGAAAAATAGATAATATGATATTTATCAAGGTATTCAAATTGTCTGAGAGTTTAATGTCATTATGGAACATTATAAAAAATGAAACTTTAAACATATCTAGGGGCATTAAACACATAAGTATAAATAATATTGAAATATGCGACCCTATGTCCATGGTCGACACTTTAAATGAGTGTTTTATTAATTTGGGCTCTGCTGTTGGCCAGGATAATAACACCAAAAACATAATTGAAATAAAAAATTTTGAAAAAAAAAACTATTTTTATTGATGAAATCGATTCCCGTGACATAGAACAAATTATTGGAAATATGAAATCCAAAGACTCCATGGACTACTTAGGCATTTCCAGTAATGTTTTAAAATCGGTTTCAAAAACCTTATTGGCTCCTTTAGTCGAAATTGTTAATTGTATGTTAAGGGAGGGAATCTTTCCTGATCGTGGCAAATTAGCACGAATAGTACCCCTTCAAAAGAAACCCAATAACATGGATGTCAGTAATTTTCGTCCGATATCATGTTTACCTATCTTCAGCAAAATTCTAGAGAGAGTTATATTTACTAAAATTTCAAATTTTCTAACTCGGTTCAACCCGATCAATTTGGATATCGAGAGAATACAAGAACTACAAATGCAATTTTTGCCGTCACGGATCATATTCTCACGAAAATCAATGAAGGTTTTAAAGTAGCCTCTTTATTTTTTGATCTTTCTAAAGCCTTCGATCGCGTGAATCATAATTTACTCCTCTCCAAAATTTATGCATATGGTATTCGTGGCCAATGTTATAAACTTATAGAGTTATATTTATCTAATAGAGCTCAATTTGTTGAATTAAACATAGACGGAAATACTTTCAAGCCAAGTTGGGGTGCAATCAGGTCTGGGGTCCCACAAGGGTCTATTCTTGGGCCATTGCTGTTTCTCCTATTTATTAATGACTTGCCAAATTCATTTAGTAAATTATTTTGTAAAGTTGCACTCTTTGCCGATGATACGACCATCGTTGTTTCACATAAAGATACCGATGAGCTTATGAAAGTCATTAACAATGTACTGGAATTAATGGACAGCTGGTGCCATGAAAACGATTTGCTTCTAAATCGTAACAAAACAGCAATTGTGTGTTTTGGTGGTGGAGTCACCTTTACGCATAATCTGTTCGTAAGTAAAACGACATTTCTAGGAGTTGAAATAGATTCAGGAATGAATTGGAAATCTCATATTGACACCTTATGTGTAAAATTGAGCAGAGTGTGCTTTCAATTAAGAGCGTTAAGATCAAGAGTTGACCAAAAGACACTACTGTCAGTTTACTATGCAAATTTTGCTTCAATTATGACATATGACATAGTAATATGGGGTGCTTCAGTAAATGCCTCAAAAATATTTAAAATACAGAAAAGAGCAATTAGAATTATTTTTAACTTAAAAAGAACTGAAAGTTGTAAAATATTCTTTCTGAACAACAGAATACTGACATTTCACTCTCATTATATTTTTGAAATCTACAAATTTTTTATCCAAAATAAAAATGTGTTCGAAATCAATATAAATCAGGGCAATCGTTATATGATTCGAAATCCATCTGAATATGTTAATCCCAGGTGTAAATATTCATTTAAAAAAAAAAAAATACGAGGTATCTTGCAATTATTTTTTATGGTAAAATCAGTAAAGGGTCAACCGTTAATGACATTATGAGAGATAATAGAATGGCTCCGATCAATGCAGTTCGTAGGTACCTGCAACAGCAGTGTTTCTATTCATTGGAGGAAGGACTAAAAAGTAATTTTTAAACTTAATATATGCATTAAGTAATTGTATTTATAATTTTTAATTTCTGACACTTTCCGTGTTGATCTTTAATCACCGGAATTCGATAATTTTATATTAATTTATTAATTAATTAATTTATTTTTTAATTAAATGACATTTACCGTGGAAATTTTTTATACACCGGTAATCAATTTTTTTTTCTTTTTTATTATATAACATGTACCGTGGAAATTTTTATACACCGGTATCAATATTTATTTTTTTTATAATATTTGACACTTTCCGGTAGATTTTTTTCTGTTATCACCGGAAAAAGAAATTTAATTAATATATTATTTTTTGTTTTTAGGTAAACAAATTTCATATTTATTTATTTTAGACATTCTTACTTTTAAGGATGTCAGCTATCCTACTCGTGAGTTTTTGATGGTTTTCCACGATGTTTAAGGTGAATACCGGGATAGTCTTCGAAAAGTCGGCCATCACCGCATTATCTTTTATTATTATTATTATTATTATTTTTTTTTTTTTTTTTACGAATTCTATGTATACATTGTATATCGAAAGAGAAGGAATGAAATATTATTATTATTATTATTATTATTTGAGAAGTTTACTTCGACTATCAAACACGATTAAAGTTAGTAAGCAAATTCTGATATTTTTCTAGCAATTTTACACAAGTGAATAAGCTAGATTCATCAATATAAAAAAATTAACGTTTCACTACTAAATGTTGCAATAAAAATTATTTTTATTTTATTTCTATTTTTGATTTAATGTTATTTAGAAAGTGTAATTATCATATAATTATTACAATTACATATTATTTAAAAATATTCTTACCAATTGAAAGATATGTCAGAGGCAAAATATAACAAGTGTTTTAGTTTTTGTTTTTTTTATGTTTTATCGAATAGTACAGAATATTATATATCTGAAACTGTTAAAATACAATGATAATTCGAATAAGACGATAAGACGAATAAAACTTTGTAAGGTTTTTTTGTATTCCTAATAAATATTCGTATTGAAAAAATTTGATAACGTGTTTGTATTACATGAATTGATATTATTAAATATTATACTAAAAACAAAAAGTTAATTGTTACAAGCAAACAATTCCAAAATATTGACAAATGCTCTGTCCATTATATCTCATCTATAACAAATATAGTGAATATATATAAAAAAAAAGTAAGCTCTCGGCAAAGTATGTTTTGTGAGGTCATCAGCGGCTAAGTAAGTTTAAGTTATATAGTTAAAAGTAATCGCAATCATTTTATACAAAATTAAATTTACTGACCTACCATTTGTTAGACAAATACATATTTAATCGATTGCTAATTATTTATTTCTGATTTAAGGTAGTACAAGCACCAAAACTTCCTGATTACAAAAAAAAAAAAGAATTAAAAAAGATTTCTCCATGTTGAACGCCCTTAAAAGATAGTATTTAGGAAAATTTGAAGAATTAGAAAGTATTTAAAATCAAACCATTTTTAATTATTTTTTATATATATAAATAATATATATATAATAAAATATTATTTATATACATAAAATAAATATAAACACATTTCGCGCTTATAACGTTTTAGTTTTTAAATATTATTGCTTGCTGACCAATTCTCACTCCCGCAAACATCTTCCTCAGTTTGATCTATTTGTATAAATTCACCATTAGCATTCACAGGAGACTTAATTTTCTTCAACAACCATCTCCATATATCTAGATTTTTTGAAAATGGATAAAATTTTAGGTTTATATTTCTTGCTTTACGTGTATTAATAAGACATTCCAATGCTTTAACTCTACCATGGCTTACGCATGTAATTAATCCATCATACAAATATTTGTCTAAGCTATTTTTCTGTAAAAATGCTTCAATTACTTCATCAAATTCAGTTGATCCGTTGGATGATTCCTTAATTTCTTGAAAATGTTCTGTGAGTTGGTGGATGTGTATTATTTTATATTTAATTAAACAATCAATTATATGGTGATGATTTCGTTTGACAGCCATAGATAAAAAACTTGATAGAATAAATTTTGGATATTTTGCTAAAATGTATTCTATTAGCTCAAGATTACCATATCGAAGCGCGGCAATGTAGAACTCTAAATGCACATTTTATTCATCTACTTGTATTTCATTGTTGAGGCTTTCAATTGTTAACTTACGTAAGCTAGCCAACATGTTTCAAACAGATGTATTTAACAGCAATTAACGTGATTTTATATCACCAAAAAAAAAAAAAATCCCTCCCAATATTCAAACATTTGCAGGTTAACAAAAATATATCAAAATAGAACAAAAACTTTTTCATCATTGTATTTTTCTCTTGGGATATAACTGACCAAATAAAACCAGAACTCAAACTGAAGTAAAGTTTTTTAAATTTTTACCATTTTGTGATGTTTTCATCAATTTTATAACATTTTTATCAATTTTATAACATTTACGTCAATTTTTTTACTTTTTGTGAATTTTTGTATGTTTTTCATAAATTTTATATGTTTTTAATAAAAATATCATCTAAATAAGGATTTTGTTTTACTTAATAACAACCTCTTTTTTAATTTTTTCAGATTATATTTATTTTAAATAATAGTACAAAGTTGTTAATAATCAATATAATAATTTAAGGTAAGAGGAGAAATTTGTAAATTTTTTTCTATAATGTCAGGATATTCCATTAACAATTCCAATAAAAATTTCTTCAATAGTAGATTTTTTTCTTGTTCAATCACTGATGAAATATTTGGACGCCAATTCCCAAATTGTGCTTGTGAGTTTTCCTCCGCCAGGAATTTGTTTCTCACCATTTGCATATAACCAGGAATATTTAATGATTCCAATATTAAAAATTGAATGTCAATAATTTTTTCTACCTCAAACATTTTTTTAACTGTTTCATCGCCCAGAAAGATAGTAGAATTACTCGATGAAAACTTAATTATTTTCTTGTTATAACAATCATGAGGAGAAATAGTAACATCACCAATTACAATATCCATCAGAAAGTTATTTATATTATTTATATAATCCAAAATAATTTGTTGATTATTTAAGAGTTGTATCCATTGCGATTTAGTAAAATTTATAAATTGACCACGATGTGTTTTAATTTGCATTATATTTGATAAATCAAAAGGTGAAATTAAAATAATAATAAATTTTGTTTCACATTTATTCAACTGAATTATAGATTTTAATAATACATCTTTTTTCATATTTAGATAATATTGATCAACCTGCTTCTGAGCCATTGTTAACGTTTTACAGTTTCGCGATGGTTACTAATTAATAATTTTTGAATTAAAAAGATGTAAATATATAGTGAACATGAAATCACTCCCACCATCCATTGGAGTGTATGTAAATGAAGTCAATCATATACATAAGCGAGACATATTACTTATTATTAGCACCATCTCATGCTTTGAAATTAAAGTTGTGAGACTACTTAAAATGAGTGCTATTACTTCTTTAAAAATGTAAGATTTGTGTAAATGTAATATTACTTTCATATTTTTAAAATACATTTTTTTATAGAATTGATGAAAGCGCTAGAAAATTTCAAGAATATGAGAGTGAATGTGCTATAATATTGGAAAAACTCCGTAATTTCGATACAATGTATGACTATGTTTTATATCATCATCCTCAACTATTTTCAATATTAAGAACTAATGGAACGTTTAAATATTATTTCAATTTAATTAAAAAATATAACCCCACATTAAAAACAATAGAAGAACGAGATTTGGAAGAATTGTTATCACTATATCACTCTTCATATCCAGAAGACAATGATGATGATATGTTACTCTTAGAACCCATAGAAAGACGCCCATTGTTATTTTATGAGAAATACCGTGTTGAGAAACTGTTTTCAAACAATAAGAAAGAACACACTATCAATAGAAAGCGCAAATTGTTTACAACTATACCACTCATAAATCTGGAATATAGCAGTGATAGTTGGATTGAGGATGAATAAGGTTTTATTTAAAAAAAATTGTTAAAAAAATTTTTATTAATTAATAAAATGTATGCAAGTATTTATGTAAAAAATGTTAACAAATAAAATTATTATAAACTAAAAGTATTTTTATTATGGAATAACTTTCAACTTGTTTAGTAAAGCTAAACCAGACACTTCTTCATGCAGTTTTCTGTTTTTTTCTGAGAAATCTTTAGCGGCTATTTTTTGTAGTTCTTGAAGATTTTTAATTGTTTCTTCCAAATTTCTACTTTTTTTGTAAAATAGTTACACTACTCTTTAGAACATCAATCTCTCTTGTTTGTAAATTGGTTATATTAGTATTTAACGATTCGACATCTTTTTTTGAATGAGATACAAGATCTTTCAATTCTTTCATGGATTTCAAGAGGATACTTTTATCTCTAAGTAAATCTTTCTGCATATTTCCATTTATTTCACTTATTGTTTTAAAAATGCTTTCCTTCACATTTCCAATCAATTTACTTAAAGTTGAAAGGATACTATCTCGCTCATTATTTAATTGATATTTTAGATCATTGATATTTTTTCTCTCTTCTTCAAATTGCTCCTTCACATTCTTATCTAGTTCTTTGGTATTTGCTTCATTTCTATCAATTTCCATTTTTATATCATTCATTCGAGTGCTTAACCCCAAAAATTTTTTATCAAATTTTCCATCTAGCTTGCGATAACCAAACTTATGCATGCTCATTGTAAAAATGATAGTTTGTAACTGTATAACAAACTATTTATATTATTCTCTTAATATCTCCTGTCTACATTTTAAATTCGAAAAGTGAATCAGAAATTAATAACACATAAGCAGTTGTTTTAGCAGGTATTGGTTTCTTGCATTCAAAATCAATGCGAATATCCACAGAGTTTGTTGTAATAATTTCATTTTGTCGTGAACAATCAATGCATATTATTGGTGTATATTTCATAAAATCTTTGATATCAAATAACGGTATTTCATAAATTGATTCTTGGTTATTGTAAGATGATTTAAATCTAAGATACATATCATAAAGTGTTGCAATTTCCTCAGAATTTTGGAAAAAAACATCTTGTTGAGGAAACTGACGTTCATTAAGAAAGAGACGAATAGAAGACAGATCGTTAAAATCAAATATTTGATTATTTTTCTTAAAATCATCTATCCTATCAGTCTGCATAGCAAAAATAACATAACGTGGAGCATTAAGATTATTTGTTGATTTCACCATCCACGAATGCTTATGTGTTGTTGGTAGAGTGGGGTATGTAACTAAATCATAGCTTCGGAAGGCCACATCAACTGTTACATTGCGCTTTATTAAATCCAACAAGTGTAATCTTGCAACATCATTAACCCTTAAATGCATAATGTTGCCAATTGTATACGGACCATAAAATATCCATTTATTCGAGTTGTACATTACGTATGTGTTTCTGAACGCATTATAACCATGGAGTAGATATTCATCTATAATAAAATCAATTGTCAAAAGTCAAATAGCGCGTATTTTCTAAATAATTTGACATTTAGCTGTGGATAGCGGTAAAATTTGTAACTAATGTGAAAGCGAGTTTTTGATTTTTGTTTTTTCTATGAAAACGCTTATGAATTGTTTTATAAAAATTGTTATTACACTGGAATAAAGGTATGTTTACTATATCAAATTTTATTTTGTTGAATTTTGTTCCAAATCTTCAATTTTTTTTCTTAAATAAGAATGTTTGCCATTTGTCTACACTATGCGTATACCGGTAATGAAATTCCTACTTGGATAATGTTTACTTCATGTTTACTACATAAGTTTTATTGCATTCTAGTAGTATAGTCATGCACGTCCTGGCAGAGTTTGACCTCAAGTAATCCCGCTTTGATGGTAGACAAAAAGGCAAACCTACTGAGAAGGAAACCTTGGATGGTACATGAAAGTGGGTGTGGCTGACAGAGCGTTAGTGTGTTTCTTGGCGGAAGTGGTGGGCGTGGTTGACAGGAGTGTGTTTCTTGGAAGTGGGGGTTAACGGGCGCGGGATTTGGACGTTAGATGAGATAATCGAGCCCACTTTCAACCCAAAAGAATGGTACACTTTTCCAAAAAGGGCAAACCTAGATGTTGGAAACCTCGGAAGTTGGATGACGTCATTGACCAATAGTAAATCAAGATGGCGTCGGGAGGTGTGGTGGAGGGGAATAATGGCTGCCTAAGCATTGATTACGTCATTGGCTTTGACCAATAGTGACGGGGAGTGAACGGGGGGCAAGACGTTGACATTAGTCAGCAATTCTCAAGAATATGTTGAAATAGATTTGACCTTGAAAAATATGATATCATCATCCTGTTACAAGTTCAAACTTGTTTGAATCGACTTAACACGTGTCAAAACACGTGACCGGATGTTAATATTTTTTTATTGAATCAGCACTGTAATATGACACTTGAAATTTACATAGTAAAAATACATGTTCAAACTTATTTGAATCGACTTTGATCTTAAAATAATTTTACACGTGTACATTAGTCAGCAATTCTCAAGAATATGTTGAAATAGATTTGACCTTGAAAAATATGATATCATCATCCTGTTACAAGTTCAAACTTGTTTTAATCGACTTTACATGTGTCAAGACACGTGACCGGATGTTAATATTTTTTTATTGAATCAGCAATGTAATATGACACTTGAAATTTACATAATAAAAATACATGTTCAAACTTGTTTGAATCGACTTTGATCTTAAAATAATTTTACACGTGTATATTAATCAACAATTCTCAAGAATATGTTGAATGATTCAGCAAATGTAATTTGACACTTTAAATAAACATGATTAAATTCAAGACACGTGACCGGATGTTAATATTTTTATATGAATCAGCGATGTAATATGACACTTGAAATTTACATAATAAAAATACATGTTCAAACTTGTTTGAATCGACTTAAAATAATTTTACACGTGTTAGATAATAATTTGCAAGTCTGAATTCCAAGAAAAAATAATAAGTTTGAATTACGATAATAAAAATATCAAGTTACGACTTTTTAGTGGGGGGGATAATGCTATAAAAAGTGATGTACGTAGCTGTTAAAGTATCTCTTTTGAAATTCACCTTTGGTTCAGTTAGTTTTTTCTGCATATATTTTTCACATTATTTCTATTTTTATTTTTATTACTATAATTATTATTATTTTGTTTTTGATATATTTATTATTCTAAACTTAGTCTATATATTTTATAAAAAAACTACTATTACTCATTTGTAAGTTAACTTTAGTGTTGAACGTTCGGTAACGTATATTTTGCTTAGTATTTGAAAATAAAACGGTAAGTGTAAAAATTTTTTAAATATTATTGTGAAACTTAAATATAATTTTTTTGAAAGATGGACACCTACGAACAAAATGTTATGCATACGCTAAACGTGGTACCTCAAGGTGGTAGCACGGATATGATGAAGAAAGTGGAGAGAGCGTTGAGGCTCATCAGGATGGCGGAGGAAGCTGAGCGATGGATGGTACTTAATAAGCAGAACATCCGCTTATTGAAAAAGATGTTGATGTTAAAGAAAGAAAATCCTCTGCGTCTTGAAGCTAATATTGGACTTTGTAAATCATACCAGCGGCAACTTCACCGATTGCGATTAGATTTAGATAAACAAGGTGGTGGTGTCACCAAAAAACAAAATCGACATCTAATCTGGGAGACAATTGAAACCCACCACCAGGGCAGGATGAAGACTGGTATGATTACCAATTTGAATTATAAAGATCCAAATATATTTTTCAACCGGGCATTTCCAATGTTCCGACGACACGTTCGGCGTGAGCTAGTGAAGCATCCCCTCAAGGTAAGTAAAATTTAAGATTTAAATAGTCTAATGAGATCTTGAATTTTTTTCAGGTGTATATTATGTTCACGGGCAATTTCATTAAGCCCAGCACCAAAGAGGAGGATTTGAAAACTTTTATAACGTCGGCTAAGGAAATGTATCTCACTACGGACATGCAGGAGTGGTCCACTGATCATGTCAAAAACTATTTGTTGAAAAAATTGGAAGAATTCCAGGAACGCGATAGCGGTTGGGCTCTTGACATGATCATAAATATTCGAGTCCACATGAATAAGTACTCTCCGATCACAGCTGGAACATTTTGTGAACTACCATCTGCAATTAAATGTAGAAAAGCTGTGATTAATGTCCAGAATGATGACCAACATTGCTTTTTATGGTCGATAATGGCAGCACTTTACTCGGTTGAAAGGAATCCTCAACGTTTAACTAAGTACCCGCACTATAAATATCATTTAAAATTTGATGGATTAAAGTTTCCCATGTCTCTGGATCAAATTAATAAATTTGAAAAGATGAACCCGCAGCTATCGATTAACGTATACAGCTACAAAGATACGTTTCTACGTGATTTAGAAATTTTCCCTGTACGCGTTAGTTCGAACACTGCGGGGAAGAAAATTCATCTATTGGCTGTGGAGAATGGGAACAGTCACCACTTTTACTGGATAAAAAATTTAGCAAAGTTGAGTCGATCGAGTATAACAAAATGCGAGCGTAAAATTTATTTATGTGACCGATGCCTCAACTTTTTTGCTACAGAAAGCAAACTCCAACAGCATTCAGTAAATTGTGGTGAAAAAGAAGCAGTGCGGGTACAGATGCCTGAAACTGATGACGAGCGGTTCGTTGAGTTCAAAGATTTCAACAGCAAGGAACGTGTTGAGTATATGGTGTACGCTGACTTTGAGGCACTATTGGTACCACAGGACCATGAACACATGGAAACGGATCATGAGTCTTATACACAAAATATTCAAAAACATATACCCTACAGTATTGGGTATTATGTACATTGTACTCATGATCCTAACCAATCATTCTACAAGGCATACCGTGGTGCTGATTGTGTCAAGTGATTTGTTCATGAACTGGAACAAGTAGCGTACTCATTAGAGCAAAAAATAAAACACGTTGAACCAATGTGTTGTTACGACGTAAATGCGCCTATCGTGTGTAACTGCTTTTAGATCGATCGCTCCTACAGTATTAACCTACATTTATATATATATTACTGTATTCGTTAGTTACTAAACTGTCAAAGTTTCAACACTAGTGACTTTCACGCTATCAGTTTGTTTGGAACCAGACATGCTTTCATGTTCAGAAATGGTAGACAGTGAAATGGATATTCGGAGGGTATCACTCATGTGTTGAAGGTGAGATCAACTTGGTCTTTTTACCGAACGTACGTTACCCAAGATGGAGCAAGCGTAATTAGTTTTTTTTTTAAAATGTGGAAACATCATCTCTAAACATCTGATTCAAGGTCTGATTATATTTTTTAATTTCGTTATGGTTGTGATCGCCTGGTTCGCGTGTTGTTAAAACACGAAGCATTTCTTGTTTTTTTAACCTAAAATAATTTAGCCACGTTTTGTAAAACAGAACATGCTGTATCCAGGGAAATCTCACATTTCTTTGAACAAAATGCGATAATCATGCTCGAGGTTCATATTAAAAATTATCGCGTTTAAATATATAAATATAGGAATTTAAAAGGCTACATGAATAAATTTAATGTATTAATATTTTTGTTCGATGTTTTGTAGTTGCGTAGGGTAAACTTATTCATAATGTACGAGCGCTATCGTATTTAAATAAATTTTATTAGTTGTTCATATTTTAATGTGAAAAGTTCTTTGGCTTTTCGGTTATTTTTTTAGTTAATATAAATATCGTAACATTTAAAAATTTCAATTGTTTAATTTTAGTGCTAAGTTTAGTAGTTCGTTGAAAAATTGCTTTGGCTAGTTTTTAGTTCATATAAATATTGTAGCAGTAAAAATTCCAATTCTTATTTTTAGTGTTAATTTAATAGCTCGTTGATAGTTTGTTTTAGCCTAATGTTTTTGTTAATATAAATATCGTAACGTTGAAAAGGTTACAATTGTTAACCGTTAGCTCCGATTGTAAAAGTTAGTGGTTAAATTTTAGATTAATTAACTGTCAAGATAAATATCGTGACAGTTAGGTCAAGTTTTGATAACAAAAATGTTTCATTAAAAAAAAAGCAAAAATATAATATTTGGATGTATGTATTGATACTGTTAAAAATTGCTATCAGTTGTTAAATTTGTTATTCTTGTACGTGGTAACTAACTTATATTGATTGTATAATAAATGTCAAATTCGTTACATTTAGTTATTTCTTTGGACTGACCTTCGTTTACGTTGCAGGTATTTTGAAATACTAAAACCATAGTAATGCCCAGGGATTCCTGAACGGGAATTAGGTTGGCGGGTAATTCCTCTGGAAAAGGGTTGTTATCAACCCCTACTAGGGCCCATTTAAAGACCTATGCCCGTACGCTAAAGCTGCGCTAACTATGCGAACCGTTTAACATGGTAATACCCGGTCTTAGAGTTCAAACGCTCTTCGTAATTTCGAATCAATAAATATCAATCAGATAACCCAATTTCGGTCTAATTTCTTTTTTGTTACATTTGATACCAGAGCCAAATGGGCATTACTCTATTAATATTATTAATTTTAGCAACGTTGTCTTAGAGTAGGCATAATACTTATTTTTTCAAAGAATTTTTCTAAACATCCTTTCATTTATTTTCCGAGGTACATGGTTGATTATATTTTGCGGTCCAATAGTTAGATTTTTTAATGAAATACGGTTAAGGAGTTCCAAGCCAAGATGCCTGAAACAGCGAACGACAGCATATCCAGCGATTCCCGAAGATCTGCAACAGCATCTACTCTTTTAGTACTAACACAGAAGATGGACACCCTAGTGGATTGCGTCAATCAACTTACAGCTAACGTTTTACAACAAACCAACAATGTCTCAAAGATGAGTATTAAAAATAATTCTGACTCTCTTATCTTAATACGAGAATTGTCGACGCGTATACCTATGTTGAACATACTTATTTCTAGTTCGGTTGTAGATTTTTGTATCGAGGTCGAGGATGTAGTTAATTTGAATATACTTAAGCAAGATGTACTTCTTAAATTTTTAATGTCAAAAATGTCTCCTGACTCTAGGCAGTTATGGTCCTCATTTATTGTTCAGGATTTGTCGTGGGGTGTCATTAGACAGAGACTCTTGTCATTATTATCCTCGTCTGAACTTCATCAGGTAGTCGACAAAAATATCCGTAGAAAACAAAATCCTAACGAAAAATTTTTTACATTTGCATCGGATATTCGTAAATACGCAAGAATACTCTGCCCTAAATTTAGTCCTGTAGAAGTCATTGAAATTATATTTTCACATCTTAATCATTCTACATTTGATCTATTAAAATTACATTCTCAACCAAATAGCTATGATGAATTGGATAAGCTCTGCGTCAAGGTTGAAGAAATTCAATCCCGCGTTAGAGATTTTTATCAAGGTTCTGAGCTTGCAACTTCATGTCCGTCTGTCAGTAATTCGTCAGGTCATACGCTGTCTGTAGCTAATAGTATGCCTAAGGTCGACACACCTTCACCGTCGACTACAGATTCGTCTGCTTTACCAGCCCATTCGGCTATATGCAACGCTAATGCGTGCACTACTTCGGATCAAAGTCCATGTTCCTCCATGACCAATAATGTTGTTTCTCATGGAAATGCCCCTCAGGCTACGTGTAGCTCTTTATGT
This sequence comes from Chrysoperla carnea, assembly GCF_905475395.1. NCBI lineage: Eukaryota > Metazoa > Arthropoda > Insecta > Neuroptera > Chrysopidae > Chrysoperla > Chrysoperla carnea. The sequence goes on from NC_058341.1 coordinate 73,985,159, forward strand.
TACACTTTAACGGGACATAATTGCCCAAATAGGGTTTCGAATATAATTTCGGCCCAAACGTCGAACGCAAATTCGGTCTGTGGATCCGGCAATAGTTATTCTTGTACTCGAGATAACTCTCAATGTTTAGTTTCAAACATCAAGAATTGTAATTGTGCTAATGCTACGAGTAACTCTCATCCTAATAATTATCGTTCTGTTACCTGTGCCTACTGCAAAGTTAGAGGTCACCATATTTCGGAATGTCGTAGAAGACGATATAACAATTCCCGTTACTCGTATTCCAATAATAATCATAGCTCCTCAAATGCAAACGTAAACGCTCAATCTTCGAATAACAAGCCCTCTATTGCCAGATCCAATACACCGAACCCAAAAAACTAGTTACTGAACCTCGATATCCTCGCGAAAACAATACATCCATAGCAAAACTTCCGTTAGTATATGTAGATTTTTATAATGCTCCATTTTTAACCCTACTCGATTCAGGGAGTACCTTAAATTTAATCTCTTCAAGATGTTTTTATAAAATTTTCGATCCGCGTTATACTAAAGTTAATGTATCTAAAATCGAAGCATATTTACCTGGAGCTCTGTCTTTAAAACTGAACAAATATTCGCTCTTACATTTTAAATTAAATTCGTATTCCTGGACTGCTAAATTTTTCATTACTGAGTTTTTACCATACGATGTTATCATTGGGTCCAATACTATGTCTAAATGCGGTATGTTATTAGATTTCTCAATTTCACGCGTAAAGTTTTCATTTAATCTTGCTGCATCCATTCCTTTTGAAAAACAAGGATTTATTCAAAACTCTATTGCGCTTATTACGGAATTTCAGGCGGATTTAAACGATTGTCAAACTAAACGTCTCAACAATATCATTAATAGTTATCCTATGGTTCTCACCAAAACACCGGGTCGCGCTAGGAATTATGAGTACAAAATCATTTTAAAAGATTTCGAACCAGTACGAAAGGGTCCTTATTATTTGCCTCCAGACAAGTTACCTTTACTTGAAGAACATATTAATGAGTTAGTTGATTCTGGGATACTATTCCCATGTCAAAGTCCATACGCCTCACCAGTATTCTTCGTAGCTAAAAGTTCGGGTGGTGTTAGGCTATGTGCCGATTATCGGTTCTTAAATGCAAAAATTCAGTTCGATCCCTTTAGTTCTTGTAAAATGAATACTATTTTTAACAGTTTAGGCTCCGCAAAATACTTCACTATATTGGATCTTAATCAGTCATTTTATCAGATTCCGTTGACCCAAGACTCGCAGCACATTACCGCAATCATTACTCAAATTGGACAATACACGTTTTCCGTTTTACCCTTCGGTTTGGTAAATTCAGCACAAGGTTTAAATAGATATCTAGTCAGAGAGTTCGCTCAATTTAGACGAGAGCAATTTTTCTTACAATATTACGATGACTTAATCATCTATAGTTCGTCCCTGGATCAGCATATATCTCAAATTGAAAGAGTTTTATCAAAATTTAAAGAATTAAACCTAACAGTGAATCCGGATAAAGTTAAATTTTGCATGACACGTTTAAAACTTCTAGGTCATATCGTTTCGAATCAAGGTCGAATTCCTGATCCGGATAAATGTTCAGCTATTATAAATTTAGCATTTCCTAGAAAACTTAAAGACCTACAAAAATTCATTGGTATGTGTGCCTTCTACTCAAAATTTATTCCAAATTTTAGCTCAATAGTCGCTCCTTTGAACGCTTTAAAAAAGAAAAACGCAAAATTTGTTATAGAGTCAGCTCATTACGAATCTTTTGAAACGTTAAAAAAAGCGTTAATTTCACCACCGCTATTAAGGTTTCCTGATTTCAATAAAAAATTTATATTAACCACGGATGCTAGTTCCAAAGGTATAGCCGGCACCTTGAGTCAGGATTTTGATGATGGCAGGCATCCAATAGAATTTTTTTCAAGAAGACTCCAAGGCGCAGAAGTTCGATATTGCGCTCATGAACTTGAACTATTGGCAGTCGTAAAATCATTAGCACATTTTAAAGATTATCTGTTGGAGAGGGAATTCGTCCTTGAAACGGACGCTAGATCATTAATTTGGATATTCAAACAACCACAAGCCTTCAATAAACTTTCGCGCTGGATACTCCAGATGTCACGGTTTAACTTTACCCCGATTCATGTTCGTGGTCAAGACAATTTTGTAAGTGACGCTCTGTCACGCTTATTTGATGATTGTTATAAAAATGTAAAAGATGAAGATGCTTCAGAATCCGACCCAGTCGCTTTATTAAATACGTTAGTTCATTCGAACCCTCAAGGGTATTTGTCTGTTCGCGAAGCACAAAAGCTTTCGGAATATTGTAAGTCCGTTTATGCTGACATTAAGTCAGGCAAAAATGTCAAAAACTTCTTTATTCGTGACGGTTTACTTTGTCGCTTCGTCGGAAAAAATCGTAACAAAAGAATCGTATTACCAAATACTATGTTGGGTTTTATTCTGGAGTATTTTCATTCTACCATACACCACGGTACTTTAAAAACTTACAGGGACATTGCCAAGCGATTTTGGGCTCCCGAATTATTTAAAACTGTTAAGAACTTTGTGAGTGAGTGTAAAATATGTGCTTCTTCAAAACCATCGAACTTACCTGGTGCTCCAAATCTGGCCTTAATTCCCCCAGATGAAGTGTGGTCCCACCTCTATATAGACTATATTGGTCCCCTTATAACATCTACTGATTCTTCACGTTTTATTCTAGTTGTTGTGGACGCTTTTTCGAAGTATGTAATCGCAAGAGCTACTCGCAGATGTACAGCTGAAGTTACTACGAAAGTTTTAAGAGACATTTTTCTGCAATATGGATTTCCCAAATTGTTAACGTCAGATAACGGATCGGCTTTCAAGTCACAAAAGCTTGCAGATTTTTTAATGCAACATGGTATTAAATCTGTTTTTACATCAAATTATAACCCGAAGAGTAACATGTGTGAAAGGTACAATAAAAACCTTAAAACAAATTTAACCGCTATCATGAAGCAATGTAAACTTCAACATAAAATGTGGAGCGATATGCTTCCATATGTGATCTACAACTGTAACAGATCGTATCATCAAACTACAAAATGTACTCCAGCGGTTGTGTTTTTTGGAAGAGAACTATATACCTCTCTGGATCTGTCTCTTAACATCGATTTGGGCGAAGAAAAGCCAAATTTATCCGTAGTTTTCAACAATTTAAAAAAATACTTCGTTAAAGCATCAAAACCCACGTTAAACTATGTTTCAAAGTTTCACGTTAACCAATCAGTCATGGTCAAGAATCACTCTTTAGTTTCTACAACAGAACTTGACAAAAAGTTTATGGACAAGTATAGTGGTCCTTATAAAATTTTAAAGTTTACTACGCCAGTGTCTGTGGATCTTCAAGAGATCGGCTCCAATTCCATCAGAAGGGCACATATCAAGGACATTAAACCGTATGGAAGTGTTACATAATTTAATCTTGTTTAAGCTCCTTCTGAGATCATTTTAATTTAACTTGCCGTGGATGTATTATATTTTCTTGAAAACAAAGTTAATTTATGTTGGGTATGTTCTTACGAGTTCGCGAGGCAGGTGATGACAACCAATTTCTTTATTCTTGTGTACGTATGTACATATATATATATATATATAAAAAAAAAAAAAAAAAAAAAAAAAAAAAAAAATTTTTTTTTTTTCCCTTAACCCGCTTGGGATGTTACGACGTAAATGCGCCTATCGTGTGTAACTGCTTTTAGATCGATCGCTCCTACAGTATTAACCTACATTTATATATATATTACTGTATTCGTTAGTTACTAAACTGTCAAAGTTTCAACACTAGTGACTTTCACGCTATCAGTTTGTTTGGAACCAGACATGCTTTCATGTTCAGAAATGGTAGACAGTGAAATGGATATTCGGAGGGTATCACTCATGTGTTGAAGGTGAGATCAACTTGGTCTTTTTACCGAACGTACGTTACCCAAGATGGAGCAAGCGTAATTAGTTTTTTTTTTAAAATGTGGAAACATCATCTCTAAACATCTGATTCAAGGTCTGATTATATTTTTTAATTTCGTTATGGTTGTGATCGCCTGGTTCGCGTGTTGTTAAAACACGAAGCATTTCTTGTTTTTTTAACCTAAAATAATTTAGCCACGTTTTGTAAAACAGAACATGCTGTATCCAGGGAAATCTCACATTTCTTTGAACAAAATGCGATAATCATGCTCGAGGTTCATATTAAAAATTATCGCGTTTAAATATATAAATATAGGAATTTAAAAGGCTACATGAATAAATTTAATGTATTAATATTTTTGTTCGATGTTTTGTAGTTGCGTAGGGTAAACTTATTCATAATGTACGAGCGCTATCGTATTTAAATAAATTTTATTAGTTGTTCATATTTTAATGTGAAAAGTTCTTTGGCTTTTCGGTTATTTTTTTAGTTAATATAAATATCGTAACATTTAAAAATTTCAATTGTTTAATTTTAGTGCTAAGTTTAGTAGTTCGTTGAAAAATTGCTTTGGCTAGTTTTTAGTTCATATAAATATTGTAGCAGTAAAAATTCCAATTCTTATTTTTAGTGTTAATTTAATAGCTCGTTGATAGTTTGTTTTAGCCTAATGTTTTTGTTAATATAAATATCGTAACGTTGAAAAGGTTACAATTGTTAACCGTTAGCTCCGATTGTAAAAGTTAGTGGTTAAATTTTAGATTAATTAACTGTCAAGATAAATATCGTGACAGTTAGGTCAAGTTTTGATAACAAAAATGTTTCATTAAAAAAAAAGCAAAAATATAATATTTGGATGTATGTATTGATACTGTTAAAAATTGCTATCAGTTGTTAAATTTGTTATTCTTGTACGTGGTAACTAACTTATATTGATTGTATAATAAATGTCAAATTCGTTACATTTAGTTATTTCTTTGGACTGACCTTCGTTTACGTTGCAGGTATTTTGAAATACTAAAACCATAGTAATGCCCAGGGATTCCTGAACGGGAATTAGGTTGGCGGGTAATTCCTCTGGAAAAGGGTTGTTATCAACCCCTACTAGGGCCCATTTAAAGACCTATGCCCGTACGCTAAAGCTGCGCTAACTCTGCGAACCGTTTAACATGGTAATACCCGGTCTTAGAGTTCAAACGCTCTTCGTAATTTCGAATCAATAAATATCAATCAGATAACCCAATTTCGGTCTAATTTCTTTTTTGTTACAGTGTCCGCTCACCGTCGAACAAGAACTGGATTTTATGTTAGCAGAGAAGTGTCACATTTGTGGTAAAGATTTCGTATCCAATTCCATACGTGTTCGCGACCATTCACATCGCACAGGTAATGCAATTTATTTATTATTTTTTTAATTTCATCTAATTTTATATTAATCTATTTTAGGTATCTACCGTGGAGCAGCACACCAATTTTGTAATTTGCATTATCAAGATTCAAGGGTGATACCTGTTGTGATGCACAACTTAAGTGGATACGATTCGCATTTTATTATTGAAGCTCTGCTGACGGAAATCGACGGTCAAGTTGATGTGTTGCCCATCAACAAAGAAAAGTACATCAGTTTCACAAAGCACGTCTCGGACATTCAATTAAGATTCATCGATTCCTTCCGATTTCTCGCAGACAAGTGAGAAAATCTGGCCTCATATTTAGATAATGATAAAAAATCCATTTTACATAAAGAGGTAAATGATAAAAAATAAATAATTTTTAATACAATGTTTGTAATTTGTTTTTTTAATTTTTTATAGGTCAGTAGTGATGAACAATTTCAATTGCTAACGAGAAAAGGTGTATTTCCATATGAATACATGAGTAGCTGGGGACGTCTCCAAGAGACAAAATTACCACCAAAGGAGGCGTTCTACAGTGTGTTAACAGATGAACACATAACGGATGAGGATTATAACCATGCGATACAGGTATGGAACACATTCAATTTACATACACTAGGTGATTATTCAGACCTGTATAAGAAAACTGATGTGTTACTACTTGCGGATATTTTTGAAAATTTCCGTAACACTTGTATTCATAGCTATGGCCTCGATCCTCATCACTATAACACACTTCCTGGCTATACGTGGAGCGCCATGTTGAAATACACCAATATCAAATTGGAATTGTTCACGGATATTGATGACTTGTTGTTTATCGAGAAAGGAATCAGAGGCGGTGTAAGTCAATGTTCTAATCCCTATGCTAAGGCAAACAATAAGTACATGGAAGAGGGGTATGATAAAACTCAAGAAGATGTCTACCTTATGTATTATGATGTGGTGAACCTATATGGTGCAGCAATGTGTGGATACCTTCCAACAGGAAATTTTAAGTGGGTCGACACACCAAACATCGAGGATGTTGCAGATGATTCACCAGTCGGGTACATTTTAGAAGTAGACCTTGAAATACCCCAACATCTACATGATTACTTTAGCGATTTACCGCCATGTCCGGAGACAACGAAACCACCTGGATCAAAACAAAAATATCTTCTGTCAACCCTTTACAATAAGACCAACTATGTCGTGCACTACAGGAATTTAAAACTGTATACACAACTGTGTGTTAAGGTAACAAAATACCACCGTGTGTTACAATTCAATCAATCTGCATGGTTGAAACCATATATTGATTTCAATACCGAAATGCGCATGAACGCCTCAAATGAGTTTGAAAAAGCATTATTCAAACTCATGATTAATGCCATCTTCGGTAAAACCATGGAGAATGTGAGGAAACATCGGGTTGTGTACATACGAAAAAATTGGGATGGAAAACATGGTGTGAAGAAATTAATTGCCAAACCCAATTTTCACAGTATGATGGTGCTCGACAATGACGTCAGTATTGTTGAAATGAGAAAAACACAGATACGTTTCAACAAACCCATCTACATAGGCTTCACAATTTTAGACGTATCGAAAACGTTTGTGTATGACTTCCACTACAACTATATGTACCAACGGTACAACCCCACAAATGTCAGGTTATTATACACAGACATCGATAGTCTAATTTTTAGCGTGAGAAATACTGACGTCTATGAGGTCATGAAACAGGATATTAATCGTTTTGATACGGCTGACTATGCACCCGACAACGTCTATGGTATGCCACTACGTAATAAGAAAGTCAAGGGTTTAATGTCCGATGAAAATAATGGTGATGTTATGCTAGAATTTGTCGGATTACGTAGCAAAATGTATGCTATTCGGGTGCAAAATAAAAAAGAGACTAAACGATCCAAGGGTCTCAAGAAGTCAGCTATCCGAAAACTTACTATTGAGGACTATAAGCGGTGTTTGCTTGAGAACCGTAACTTTTACCGTGTTCAGCAAAGCATCCAATCCAAGCGACACCGCTTACATACCATCAAACAGCAGAAAGTGGGCTTATCACCATTTGACCAAAAACGATACATTACTCACAATTCATGTGAAACAAAACCATGGGGCCACTATAGCATTATGTGTTGAGTGTAAGTATTTTATATTTTTATGTTTTTAATATTTAGCTAATTTATGCTGTTGTTTCAGAAATGTGTCCTGCTGTTGTTGTTGTGATGATCCTCAAAGTGGTTCGGTATTGTGATAGGTGTACCAACAATTGATAGAGTAGTGCGCATGAACAATTGATATAGTAGTGGTGGGGGGGGGGTCAAAAAAAATTGATAGTTAGGTAGAATATTATTGTAGAAAACAATTTAGTGTTAGTTCAAACATACAAAATGCAAGACTTTGGTAATCATAATAGTGATAACAACTGTATTTTTAATATGATTAAAGATAATTGTAGTTTAAGTACTATAAACAATGTGTTAACAAAGTATTTTAAAACATTAGTTAATATGGCAATTAAATGTTCGAAGTTTTAAACCATCGTTCGTCGATCTGCTTGTGAAGATGGTGGGGAACAAGTTGTTTGCGATGATGCAAGCAATAATAAATTCTCAGAGCCTCCGGCAAAGAAAATCAAGAGAAGTCAGCTTAAACAAGTAAATCAGCAGAAGAAGTTAAGCGACGATGAAGTTGAGATTCTCCTGATGGCTGTTGAAGATAGAATTCCTTTATGGAATTTTGAGATTCCAATAGAGGAACGCAGCAGAGAAAAAATAGCTGCTTTGTGGCAAGAGGTATCAGCTGAATTAAATGGTACTGTACTGAAAATACTAAACTATTTATTTTCTTTTCATCATGCTAGTGAGTAATTGCGTTAATAAACCTATTGAATTTAATAAATTGCAGATGTTATCAGCGCCGAGAATGCAAAAACAAAATTCAAAAGTCTTCGTGACACGTATAGAAAAATAGTCAGAGCAGAACATCGGGCTAGTGGCTTAGCGAGAATTACTCCAAAAGAAAATTGGAAATTCTACCAACGTTGTGAGTTTTTGCGAGATTCCTGTCTTTTAAGAAAGTAAGTATAATTAATTTTAAAATTATAACGAGAATTGATCATTCGATGTTAATAATATTGAGAAATTTTAGCACCAGCAGTAATGTCGAAAGCTCAAGTAACAACCAATTGGACGAAAATGAGAGTAACCAAATCAATTCTGACGCTTTTACTGACGATACCGATACTGCCGTGGAGGATAATATTTCTCATCTAAATCACAGCACACCAGGTACATGAAATAGATGAATAATAATAAAAAGTAATAATAATAATACTAATAGTTTTAATTTTATACTAAATGTTTAGTCTCTAGTCAGTCCAGACGTAGCAGGAATAAAGGAAATGAGTCTCAAGACAGCTCATCAATACAAGCTGTAAACCGTCTTGTTGATGTTATGTCAAAAGAAAATCCGCCATTAGCATTACCCGAAAAACCTACAATGGATTTAATTAACCATTTATTGAGTGGGGCTGCTGAACAAATAAGGAAATTTCCCGCAAATTATCACTTTGATGCATGCATGCAAGTTTTAAACTTGGTCCAAAAATATGGTCAGAAGTTTTCGGCCGAAAACTGATACAAGTTTTTTTTTTATAATTTTCATCGTAATAAATAAAAAGTGCAATGAAAAATTGTTTCAATTTATTATTGTAAATAATTAATATAAAAATTAGTCTTTTTAAATATTTTGTACAATTTTTTTAAATGTTAATTTCTGTTGTATTGCGATTGAACAGCTCCTTCTGAGTTAAAGTAGTCACAGAATTCTTCTCTAATTTGTGTAGCTAAAATTGTTACCATAAGCTTTGTTGTCCTCTAGAGCGGAATCGCTGTTTTTTTTCCAAAGTCCAGGTACAAATCCATTTGGTCCATCATTATCTAGCATTTCAGATGGAATGTAAGTATTATCATTATCAGATTTTCTAAGCCAATTGTGAAGAACTACTACTGCTTGAACAATCTTCACTGCATTCTCAACAGTAGATTCTATTGGTTTTTTCAATATTCTCCATTGACTAACCAATATGCCAAAAGCATTTTCTATTGTTCTTCGAGCACGACTAAGCCGATAGTTGAAAATATGACGCTCTTGATTAAGACCACCTCTTCCAGGATATGGTCGCATTAAAAAACTAGTTAACTGAAAAGCTTCGTCACCAACTAATACATATGGTAAAGGCATGCCATCAACCGTTAGCAGCTCCGGTTTTGGAACATTCATCTCTCGTTTCTCAAACTTTTTACCCATTTCAGAGTCACGAAATATACCTCCGTCGCTGCGCCGACCATAAGCGCCAATATCCACAAAAGTAAAAGAATAGTTAGCATCACAAATAGCTAATAATACGATGCTGTGATGATATTTATAGTTAAAATATGATGAACCACCATTGTCTGGACACTGCAAGAAGTATTCATAAATATATAAATTGTTAGACGAGTATTGTAAGCAAAGAAATTAAACAATGTTTTACCTGTATTCTCACATGCTTTCCATCAATTGCACCAATGCAATGCGGAAATTGCCATTGTTCTTCAAAGCCATTTGCTATTTTGAGCCAGTCAGCAGTATTTAGTGGATATGGGAGTACTTTTTGTTTCAAAATATCCCAAATAATTTGACATGTTTCTTCTATTATCTTCACAGTTGTTGAGAAACCAACAAGGTATTGATAAGATGTTGAACTTAAACAATCTCCCGTTGCTAAGTATCTAATAACAGAAGTTTAAATAAACATAATGATGAAATTAATTATTTATCATGAAAAATATTGTAAATAACTTTTACCTTAGTGTCAGTGCAAGTCGTGCTGATGGCGAGATAGTTTCTCTTACTACTTTTTTTTTTGCAAATATAAGGACCAATTAAACACAACAATTCTTCAAACTGGGTTGATGACATTCTAAAATAGTTCTCAAATTTATCAGAGAACGAACTCAAAGTCGGAAATATCGCTTCAAAAAAGCCATGTTCACGCCATAATTTAAATATAGGATGAATCCAGAACTGTTTTTTTGTATAAATTCTTTTTTTATTCTTCATTTCAGAAAACATGTCACTTAATAATAGAGCTGCTAAAATTCTTTTTCGCTTAATTGAAGCTATCTCTGCTTCGTTAATTTTTTTTTGGCATTCGTAAATCCATTTCTGATATTTGTTGGCACCAATCATTTTTTGATTTGTAATAAAATATCCAGCTACGTATAAATACTCAATCTTTACTAATAAAGTCACAGATTCTGTTTACGTTTTTTTGTTTTGACGCTTTCACGCAAGGTTATGAGGTTTGACGCTTGACGCTCGTTGATTTGACGCTAGAATTATTAAAGATGACGCTCTAGTCGAAATTGGACCACGTGACTAGATTTGACGCTCTCAACCAGCGTCAAGCGTCAGCATGAAATTGCACCTTGAGAGTCATAATTCCGTCTATTAGCGTTTGTTGATGTTACAATTTCTAAATAGTTATGCATGTCTTGCTCTGAATAATGTCGTTAGCTAGCTGTTTCGTTGTCTGAAGCATGTTATCACATGAACGCATGCAAATTAAGTGACCCATACAGTTGATAGACAGTGCTTAATAATCTAACAAGCATCATCAATCAACCCATATAATATGCTCTTTATATGGAATGTAATAAATCAACTTGTACTACAGATTAGATAAAAAAAATTTTATTAAAAAAAATTATAATATTATATTAAAACAAAATACATAATCATCTAATTTTTTAATATTATTTATTGTTTAATACACAACAAACACCTCCGTATAAAGATATATTAAAAAATAAAGTAATAAATACATAATAATATTTGTAGTGCAATGTTGATGTTGATAGATACATGGAGCTTTTGATACACTGTCATTCTTATAGAGCGGTTTTACACCATCCAAATTTTCTATGTGGACTACCTTTACAGAATTTTGAATTAATTTTTTAATCCAAATTTTCTTTTCTTCACCTTTATAGTATATAACGTTATGATTAGCAATGTGTATTAAAATGGTTGATAATTCACAATAATCGGTAGTTCCTTGATTCCAGTATAATCCATGGTAATTAGTTGCTCGATTGGGGTTGTTTTATCGGACGGTTTGTAGAAACACTACCCCTAAATTGTATACATAGATGTCCACAAATCGTAGTATTGATTGAATTGTGTTGGTTGTGTATTACATATTGATATTTGAAAATAACCATTTAATTTTTTCAGACTCTCGTTAAATATTTCAGCAGTTTTATTGATTTTATCACTAACATGATTGATAAGGGTGTATAAATCCACAGCATCAGTTGAAAATTCTGGACTTGCTACATTACTTATTTTTATATTTTTTGTGTCAAAGTATGATTCTTTATCATCTAATGACAAACACTGTCCAAGACTTTCCAAGTTCACAACATCTTGCTTATTTATAGGTTTCCCGACATTCACAATTCGTCTTTGTTTTGCATCAAAGCAATTATATCCGCCATTACATCGAAGTATTGATTCATTATATGATGTATATGAATCTTGATAATTTTTGATAAAATATATAAAAGAGCTATCCCCCAGTAAAAGTAGGCATGTACGACATCTTGAATTTGAATGATGTGAATACAAGACTTGTTGGTTTATTTATTTAATAAAAATTGTATACATAGATGTCCACAAATCGTAATATTAAAACTGCAGTTGTATATCAAAATTATATTGAATGTCATATCCGTTAAAATATTTAATGACTTCCACTGGTGGTCTCAAATTTCCAAAACTATCATAATAGATGACACTTCGATTATACTTTTTATATACCGTGCAGTGTGTACCACTATTTTTGGATACATCATGGTTGATAATTCCTGTTTCATATTTATATGATCTCTTAGGTAGGGTGTCACACATAAAAACACTACAAAAATACGGAATTTTAAATTGTTTAGCATACGCATGAAGATCTGTATCGTAAATTGCTCTGGGTTGTATTGAAATTTTAGTCTTAGTTACATTAAAAATGCATTTTCATAAACAACAACCCGCTCTGAGTGTTTATTACCAGAAAATACAGACACACAAACATACCATGGTCCTCTATTTTCAGATTCACTACGAACAATAATATGTGGCCCTAGTGGTTGTGGTAAAACCAATGTTATGTTGAATTTAATTTATGATGAAAACGGTTTACGCTTTGAAAACATTTATTGTTTCTAGCTATGTTAGAGCTACGCATGTGTTGCAAAGCATAACATAAGGGACAATGTTAATTGCTTGGTGTTATTCAAAACAGATGAAATGAATCAAAAACACATATTCTATGATCATGTTGGCTCTGATATGAATTTGCACACCGCCTTTTATGATGTAATTTGTTTTTTACTAAGAATCTAATGTTTTCTTGGAAAAATATAATAAAAATAAAAAAAGTAGGATTTGACCAAACCAATCAAATACTTTTTTTTAAATGTTTTTTCAAAATGATATAATCCAATTGAAATCAGTTCACATCCCTTCTTTAATTTAATATTATTAAATAAAATATACTAATATTTACTGATTATCATTGGCTGCTGGTTATCGAATCATAGTCAGTGAATGAACAAATTTATCAATTTTTACCATAACTGTAGCTCCCAAACTAGGCCTCAAATCCAAAATTGGTAAATGACTTTTTCCTTCGTTTTTATGAGCTTATTCTGTACGCCGACGATCTGCAGTTAATAACAGAACACCCTGTATATATATTGGTGCACCGAATTTCTAACGCAATCCTGAATAAATTCTTTCTCAAGATGACTTTTGCAGGATTGCATTTATTTTAATATAAATAGAATTATTTTTCTAGTTTAAGTTAGTCTTTCAAAACATAAGTTAATTTTTTAAGTTTCATTAAGTTAATTTTTGAATAAAAAAATATCTATTGCAAAATGGCACAAGTGTTCTATCTCCACATACATTATTTGCTAACAACAAGTATGTTTAAAATTTTATTGTTAACTAATAAATTATTAATAATATAATTTTTTTTAATAATTAATATAATTTTTTTTTTGTTTTTTTTTTTTTTAAGTGCATATTGATACGGCGGTAGAAGTGATAAGACTTGAGATTGATGAGGGTATAATCCACGAGTGTGGATTATACAGAATTATCTATTTATTGACATTTAGTAAGTCTTGATTGTTTTTTCTTAAGATAATTTATTAATGGGTTTTTATTATTTTAGAACCGGATAATTATATTAATATGGCTCTAGAAATTACACAGAATTATATTGAGGAGAGCATTAGAGGAATAGCTCTGTGAAGTGAGTACTTTATATGTTAAATATGATTTTAAATTTCTAATGTTTTTTCGTTTTTTTTTTTTCAGATTCACAATAATAATGTAAATTATTAATTATTGTAATGTATTTTGAAATTAATTGTATTTTGTTTTAATCTAAAATTATATTTTTTTTTTTTTAAATAAAAATTTTTTTTTATTTAATCTGTAGTACAAGTTGATTTATTATTATTCCTTATAAAGAGCATATTATCTAGGTTGATTGATGATGCTTGTTAGGTTATTAAGCGCTGTTTTTCAACTGTATAGGTCATTTAATCTGTGATATTTTATGTGATAACATGCTTCAGACAACGAAACAGCTAGCTAAGTTGAGAGATATTATACAGAAAAAGTATAACGCACTCAAAGCTGATGAACAAACAGTGACCATTTCATTAGAAAAAACATTTAAGCCCATCACTAATCCATTGAATAAGCTAGTAGAAAAACAAGAGAACAAAAATGATTTTACTCGAATTAATATAAAACGCAAGATGGAAGATGATACCTTAGAAGACAATAAAGATGAACTATTAAATTATACGCCAATGAAGGCTCGAAAATTATTTGAAGATACTCCAGTAGTCACAAAACAAAATCTATCAGACACCTATGAGGATGATGCATAACACACTCCTGATGTTGTATTTAGGGAGATTATAAAATCACCAGAGAATAATCATCATGCACTTCAGCATTTTACAAAGACTTATGGAGATGTGGCCGGTAAAAACAATTATTTTATATTATCGAATAAAGATGATAAGCTTATCAATAATATTTACGGATTACGTTATGATAATGCTGCTGATAGATTATATGTAGGTAATTCAGTTGTTCACATTAAGCATAACGATATACAAGTCAACGAAAAATGGTACGACGGGACATCAGGTTTATATGAGCTTTTAGTAAAACAGATACCAAAACATTGTTCAGAGCAAGACATGCGCAACTATTTAAAAATTGTAACATCAACAAACGCTAATAGACGGAATTATGACTCTCGGGGTCAAATTAACATATTTATTGAAGGATTACAACAACGAAGGTATAAAGGGTGGTTTCTATGCCGAAGAATTACAAAAAGTTCACGATCCAAACATTTATTTAGTGGAAAAGGTCTTAGCTAAACGTGGATCCAAAGTTTAAGTCCGGTTGTTAGGGTTCGACTCTTTACACGATTCATATATTGATAAAAAAAAGTTTCCTTTTATAGTGGAACGTTTTTGCGAACATACTTGTAACAAAAAAATTGTGTCATAGTGAACCGCTTTTGTGAACATATTTGTGATTTATATGAAATAAAAAATATCACATTGTAAAAATATTATTTTTATTGTTTAAAAAAATAGTGTTGTATTATAAATATTTAAAAATAAAAATACATAGATTTTAAAAATTCAGACTTTTTCATACTTGCAAATTATTATCTAAAACGTGTAAAATTATTTATTATATTAAGATCAAACAAGTTTAAACATGTATTTTTATTATGTAAATTTCAAGTGTCATATTACAGTGCTGATTCAATAAAAAAATATTAACATCCGGTCACGTGTTTTGACACGTGTAAAGTCGATTCAAACAAGTTTGAACTTGTAACAGGATGATGATATCATATTTTTCAAGGTCAAATCTATTTCAACATATTCTTGAGAATTGCTAACTAATATCAACGTCTCGCCCCCCGTTCACTCCCCGTCACTATTGGTCAAAGCCAATGACGTAATCAATGCTTAGGCAGCCATTATTCCCCTTCACCACACCTCCCGACGCCATCTTGATTTACTATTGGTCAATGACGTCATCCAACTTCCGAGGTTTCCAACATTCACCTAGGTTTGCCCTTTTTGGAAAAGTGTACCATTCTTTTGGGTTGAAAGTGGGCTCGATTATCTCATCTAACGTCCAATTCCCGCCCCCTTTAACCCCCACTTCCAAGAAACACACTCCTGTCAACCACGCCCACCACTTCCGCCAAGAAACACACTAACGCTCTGTCAGCCACACCCACTTTCATGTACCATCCAAGGTTTCCTTCTCAGTAGGTTTGCCTTTTTGTCTACCATCAAAGCGGGATTACTTGAGGTCAAACTGTGCCAGGACGTACATGACTATACTACTCATTCTTTTTAACTTTTTTTTGCTTCGTTTTAGCATGTCGCGTTTTTTGCGGGAAAAGGATATAGAGGCCATGCTTGTAGCGTTAGAAAACGGTGATATTTCTGAATATGAGGAAGATATCGGTGATGAAAATGATATAGATTATTATCCGAATGTTCGTGAGTTGTTGCGAGAGTTAGACAGTGAACATGATGAAGAGAACTTAACTGAAGATCAACCACTGCTTGAAGAAGAGGGTATATCAAATAGGGTACAGTCTCCGGTAACAGCAGCAGTACTTTTGCCTGGTCAGCCGTTGTCAAGGGCTATTGGTATTGCGGAGTGGAGGGCAAGAAGTAGGGAGCTTGTTTGGAAAAAAAAGAACCTGGAATGGAATGATGAAGGAATAAAATTTTTAGGATCAACGGAACTCCCTGAAGAAATAGCCCAGTTGGTTACACCTTTCCAATTTTTTTCACAATTTATGAATGAGAGTATTATCGCTAAAATTGTTGACGAGACAAATTTGTATATTATACAAAATAACATCTCAAATTGTCCTCCAGTCACTATCACGGAAATACGACAGTTTTTAGGTATAATAATATATATGTCAGTCTTCCATTATCCCAGTGTAAAATCATACTGGGGTAAGTATGGGTTCCAAAATATAATGCAGACAATGACTGTAAACAGGTTTGAGAAACTACGATCAGTCATTCACTTCAATGACAATCTCCAACACCGTCCTGTAGGTCATCCACAGCACGACCGTCTTCATAAGATAAGACCATTGATACAACATCTGAATCAATGCTTCATGAACGCTGCTTCATTTGAGCAAAGATTATCGTTGGATGAACAAATGTGTTCTACTAAGGTAGCACATTTTATGAAACAGTATCTCCCGAACAAACCCCACAAGTGGGGATTCAAATTATTCGTACTTTGTTCCCTTTCAGGGTACGCCTATACATTTGAGATATGTTCTGGAAAACAAGAAGATGAAAATCTTCCAGGAGAACCAGATCTTGGTGTTATAGGAAACACCGTGATTCGTTTATGTCGTTCAGTACCACGCATGCAAAATCATATCATTTATTTTGATAATTTTTATACATTGGTGCCCTTACTTCATTTTTTGAAAAAACAAGGAATATATGCATTGGGGACTATCCAGAGAAATCGTCTAGGAAAAAATTGTAAGCTGCCTTCTGTAAAAGATTTTATGAAGGAGACTGTTTCTCGTGGTTCTTATGAAGAGCAAGTCGCTGATTACGACGGTGTAGATATTTCAGTTACATGTTGGAAAGACAACAAAATAGTTACTTTGGCTTCGACTTATGTTGGCTCTGAACCGGCTAGTACAGTTTCTAGATATGATAAGAAACAAAAACGTAACATAGATATACCCTGCCCAAAGACAATCAAAGATTACAATGCTCACATAGGCGGTGTTGATCTCATGGATAGCTTCTTGGGCAGATATAAAATCAGGATAAAAAGCCGCAAGTGGTACATACGTCTGTTTTATCATATGATCGATATGGCTGTTATCAATTCATGGGTTCTCTATAAAAAAAGAATCCAAATGCGAACATGACTTTGGCTGATTACAGAGGGGAGCTGGCAGAAGCATTATGCAATTATAAAAAAACAGCCGTGAATAAAAGAGGACGGATGTAAGAACAGATGGTGTCAACCATAATGAACGAAGATGTGAAAAGAAGAATAGATGCAAACTCCCCGGCAGTAAGAGTTTTTCTCGCACCGAATGCACAAAATGCAAGGTAGCTTTATGTCACACAAAGGACAGGAATTGTTTTGCTACATTCCATGGCATACAAGCATAATTGTCAAATAATTATCGGCGATTAATTTAATTAAAGTTAACAATTTGTTTTACCTTTATATGCATATTGTTGCCAAATGTCAACAAACAGTTTTTTTCTAATAAAATACATATTAATGTCTTAGGATTTTTTTAATTATTTTTCCCACATCATATGACTCAAAAACTACCAGAAAACATTTTTTTTAAATCAAAATAAAAAATCATGCATTTAAGGGAATTGTGGGTACTCTCCACACTATTTTTGTAATATCAATATTTATTTCCGAATCACTTTTCACACTATTTGCATCATTACGTGATCGCACGAGAACAAGCTCATGCTTGGTGTTGGTTATAATTTTCTTATATGTAGCAAAAAATGGGAGTAGTAGAGAAAGAGGTATAGTAAACAGAAATTGACCATCTTTTGTTGAATTTAACTTTGTTCCATCCAATTGGCCATCAGAAATCCATGAAGCATTTGATAAACCCCTAACCTGATCCGATGTAAGAAAGGCTAAGCCATTTAATGTTGAAGCAACACCAGGGTTGTATACTGTACAAATTACTTGTTCATTCATTTTATAAGATATAACTTCAAATAGGTGGGCAATTCCATTGTTTATGAGTGCTGAAGTAATGTTTGTACCATCTGCTTTTTTAATAGTTCCTTCTATTAGAAGATCTGATTCGCATAATAATAATATTGCATCCTTATTTTGAATCCCAATTCGTATACTACTTCCATGTGATAAACTACTACCGCTGTAGGGTGCATAACTTATCAACTCTTTTGATGTTATTTCAGTATCAAAATGCACCTTCTCTGATAAGTTTAAAATGTTGTTATTCATTGTTTTAAAACTTTTAATCCAATTGATTTTAAATAATCTATGTTTTCTTTCAACAGCCGTGTTTCACGTTTAACCACTTTTTTCTTAATGATACATTTTTTTGGTGAAGTTAGATATTTATTAGAATTATTAAAGTTAATCATATTTTCTTAGATGTAATCTTACAAGAATTTCTTCCCCTCTCAAATTTATAAGACGATTCTCTTGATCTACAAGGTTGACTTATCAACTGAGTTATTTCCCTAGTGTTTACAGGTAAATATATAATTTCACTAGGAATGTCCACAATGCGATAACCACTTTCTACCACTTTCTACCACTATTGGAGATTCGTGTATTATTGGAAGTTTTTGATCTTGAAAAAAGGCATTTTCCACAATATTACATAATATTCGAATTGTGTTTACAACACTTATTTCAATTGGTAAATCAGATGTGTGCTTAATATCTGGTTTTAATACTTTTTTCGAAAAACCAAATACTTTTGCAATTGTATTTTCTACTTCGAAATGAATGGTGCATTTTCCTTTAATGTCAATTTGGTATGTATTTGATTGAGGGAAATTCTCCTTCAAGTAGTTTAATAAGTGCATCCATTTCGTAAGTACCTGTAGGCACATAATATGATGTGCTACCATATTTAAAATGGTTGTTGAAATCGCTAATGTTTGGGATCGTGTTGAATGCAATGAAGCTCACCAATCCGCAAGAATAATTACCATCTAGCTGAATTGGAGGGAAAAAACTTTGCTTTAATTCCGATTGATTTCCTTTTAAGGATAATGTGTAGGCCATATTAAGTATTTGTAATAAATAATAAAAATGCTAGACAAAGGTATCCACAAATTGATCCGCTTTTTGAAAACTGTTATAGTTATATAGAATATTTTTTCCTAGATAAGTTATTATTTCAAGTGGTGAGGGTACATCTCCATAACTATCAAAATAAAATATTTTAGAGTTTTTCTTGAAGAAGCAAATCCAGTGAGATCCTCTTGATGATGAACTAGCAAGATTTACTATGGCACATTCTCTATGTAAAGGTTTTTTTGGTAGGGTATTTCGCATGTATACACCCCTAAAGTGTTTAATATATTTTTTACCAAAACTATCTTATTCTAAATCAGTTAATTCTCAAATCGGTAATTTCTGTAGTAATCTTAAGGTTTCTTCTTCTTTTGATATGGTCTTAAATACAAACCCCGCCCTTTAACAGCTGATTCTTCAATTTTTTATTGTGACGTATAGTTTCTTCTAATGCTTTTTTAGAATTTCTTATATCATTTACTGTTTTAACACCACCTAATACTGCTGTCACTGCACCTGCAATTACAGGGATTAGAGCTAATGTGAAGAGCACCTCCAATTTTTCTAGTTGGTATAATTCTTTTACTCTTTTTCTTTGATTTTTCAATTTTCTTTTTACCAATTAGTAACTTTCCTCCTTTTTTTGTTTCAACATTTGTTTTTTTTCTTTGTTTTTAAACCGGATCCAGTTTTTACTTTACCCTTCATAATATTAGTAACAGCCCAGGCAGCAGCTTTTTCCCTCCAGTTGGCGTCTTTACTTTTAACTCTACTCCAAGCTTGTTCTGCTAAAATTTTATCTGCTTCGTGTCTCTTGTTTATATCTGTATACGTATCATAGGCAATATCATGAAATTTGCAAAATTCATCCAATTTGTTAATGCCGCTAACACCTCTCTCTAATTTTTTTTGCAATTTGGTACCAGGCCCACAATATTGATAACCAGGAATATGAGCTTCAAATGGTAATTTGTTAATTAATTTATTAAGCAAGCCTCCTCCCTTATAGCGCAACATCTATACACTCTCGCATACCAATGGATAATAATATAAAATGATTGTTGTGAGGCGCTTTTATACATTTATACCATGAAGACCGTGCAGCAACCATCAAAATTAAAAGTTGAGAATTTTGATGAGCAAAACCAATCTGGAAGAAGGCGACATGGAAAATTATTTCCAAATCAGTAGAGAGTTTTGATTGCAGGACCTAGCGGTGGAGGCAAAACAAATATTTTGTTATCACTTATTTTTGAAAAACATGGTGTAAGCTTTGAAAATATATACATTTATTCTAAAATTATTGATCAACCGAAATATAAATTGTTTAAAGATGTTATCGAACCATTAAAGCCTATCACTATGTATATGCCTTATGATATATTATCATTTCCAACATCTGAAGATGTAAAACCCAATTCGTTAGTGATTTTTGATGATGTGAATGCTAATTCAGATCAAGAAGTAATTAAAAACTATTACTCGAGAGGGAGACATAAAAAATTGGATATGTTTTTTCTTATTCAAACATATTCTGCAGCACATAAACAAAATTTACGTGACAATTGTAATGTGATTATTTTATTAAAACAAGATACATTGAATCTAAGACATGTTTTCGACAATCATGTTATTGGTGATATGAGTTTTGAAAATTTTTGTACACTTTGTGGCGAATGCTGGAAGAATAAATATGGTTTTATTGTTATCGATAAGGAGTCAGAATTAAATAATGGACGATATAGGTGTGGGTTTGATAAGTATATAATTATAAATACATAAGATGTTGGTTAAACTGCATCAGATGTAAATCGTTAGTTGTTCAGAATGGATGAAAAAATAAAAAAGGAGCGACAAATTAAACACAGGATCATTAGTGCCAGAAAAAATATAAGAGCCAAATATTTATTATTGAAACGTGGCGAGCAGAGATTGGAACAAAATTTACAAACACTATACAAACCCATTATACAACCGATTAATGAGTTATCTGAAAAAATTACCAAAGCTCCTTTAATCAAAGATGAAATAAAAAATGAAAGAGAAATATTAGACATTAAAAAAGAGGATGACTCATCATTAGAAGCAAAATATGGTCCCAATGTACTTAAATATATGCAAAAATATTTAAATTCAAAAGATAAAAAATACATTTTTGGTGTTAGTAGAGAGAAAGATGATTGGAAAATAGGAAATTCAAGTGTTGATTTTCAAAATGACTATATGAAGCTTAACGGAAAAATGTTTTAGCTAACTGAAGGGCTTTGTGAATTATTATTCAAGAAAAAATCTCAAAATTATGATGAAGAAGATCTAGAAACATATAAACATATACTTCAGCTAACAAATGTACATCGTAAAAAATTTAAGAGCAATGGTCAAATTTCTCGTGAACGAAGTAATAAATATCGTGATATTATTTCAAAATTGTTTCATGAAGGCGAGGGGATATCATACCGTAGCTTGCATAAGCCAAAAGTAATTTATTACACTGATCCAAATTAATTAATACAACGTCTTAAGCTTTTAAATTCGGAAAAGCTCGCTGGAAATTCAGGCTTAGAAAATAAGCATTTTATCAGAATTGAGAGGGCGTGGTATTATAGCTTAATTTTTTTCTATTTATAAAACAAATCGTTAACGGTTAAATTATTATCAGAATGAATGTCAACGTGAATACATATGCTTCATATGCAATATTTTTAATATGAATTGTTAATTTATTGTATAAAATTATAAATAGCATTGCATTTAATCAGTGTATAATGGAAAAATCAGAAATTGTAAATGAAATTCATAAACCTGCTAGAGTAAACTTTCCTAGACGTAAATATAAACTATTTGGAATAGGTGATTTATTTGAAGCTGATTTAGTAGAAATGACAAATTATTCCAAAGAAAATAATGGCTATAAATATATACTTACTGTAATCAATTGTTTTTCTAAATTTGCTTATTGTGGACCTCTGAAAACAAAAACTGGGAAAGAGGTAACAAATGCATTTGAAAAAATATTGGAAAGAAACCTAAGAATCTGCATGTTGATCAAGGGAAAGAATTCTTCAGTTCACATTTTCTGAAGTTAATGAAAGAGTATAAAATTAATATTTATCCAAGTTATTCTACAAAAAAATGTGCAATTATAGAACGTTTCAATAGAACATTGAAAAATATGTTATATAAACAATTTTCACTTGATGGATCATACAAGTGGGTTGATATTCTTCAAAAAATGGTTGCGGTTTATAACAATAAAACACATCGAACAATAGCTATGAAACCAAGTGAAGTTACTAAAGCCCATGAGGAGGAATTATTAAAAACTGCTTATAATAATCAATCATCCAACCAAAAAAATGAAAAAAAAAAATTTTCTGTTGGTGATTTTGTACGCATATCCAAATACAAACATATATTTGAAAAGAAATACACGCCAAATTGGACAATGGAAGTTTTCAAGATTGCAAAAGTACAATCATCACATCCATATACATATCTATTGGAAAACTTGAAAGGAAATCCAATATTAGGATCATTCTACCAATATGAATTATTGAAAACAAATTATCCAGATATATATTTAGTTGAAAAAATTTTAAAAAGGAGGAAAAATATGGTGCTTGTAAAATGGTTGGAGTTCAAGGATTCTCAATGGATACCTCAAAAGGATTTATTATAACAAAATGAAATGTCGGTATAAATAAATAAAATATTTTTTTTTAATTAAGTGTTTTTTTTACTTACAAATATATATTACAAATTTTTTATCTCCTTATGACCTAAAGCTAATGTGTTAATTTTATTTTCTAAGACCACACGCTTATCATCCTCTGAAGAAAGAGTTTTTTTAATCTGCTTTATTGTATATAGTTTAAATTTCTTAGACTGAATTGTATACATATGACAATTAGTCCGGGAGCTGACCGTAAGAACGCGAGCCGATCAGCGGTACGCATAAAATATATTTTCCCTACTACTACTAACCATAGTCAATAGGATGGGGCTTTAGTGCCTCAACGCAGTGAACACATATAACATGGGTGCTTTCTTGAAAGTAAAATTTTTGTTGACGAACTGTACCAACTTTGTTCTGCTTGGTAATTACTTTAAAATCTTCTATTCATTGAATAGAACAAAATAATATTTAAGTGCCTCGACGCAACCGGTGATAACACGGTGGCACGGATTTTTCAATGAATTTTCTCGTGTGCACGAACTATACCCATTCCGATCCGCTTAAAACTTTAACCAAATGAAAATTTAAACAATTTTATATACAAAAAAAAATAAGTGCCTCATTAGTTGCGGTTCTATATGCCTGGCAGGACGCCTAACATTTCGCGAGCTCCTATGCTACTATGTAGATAACTCTTCTTTCTAATTTTTTTTTTATTAATTTAATAATTAATTCTAATTAATTAAAATATCAAGCACTCTTTATGAATGACCTAAAGGTAATTTTGATCATATTTTTTGTATTAGAAAATCATTTTTTTATAACTTTCTTCGAAATTAAACTCCAAACATACTTCATTCATTCAATTCTCGACTTCTTTAACCATCCCTATCATTGGCTTCACTTCACAATTTTTTCGCTATTACCAAATGTATTTTTATTAATGTTTACATATTAATTTTACTTCAATAAATTTTTGCTACGCCTATGTAAATGTTCTATACCTGGTAGGCTGTCATCTCTTCAAGTCATTAAATATAAGAATTTGTGTGTCATTTTCCAGGTAGCAACTGTTCTACGTTAAATTAAGAACGTAACTGAGTGTAATATTTTTCATATTTTTTATAAAAAATCAAATATTTTATATGATGAAAAATACCGTGATTATCACTAAGTTGCGCTATTGGTTATTCTGATGAATATAATTCTAAATAATTGTTATTTTAGACTTAAATTTAGATCAGGATTTCTTTCTCACTCCAAAAAATTTATCGTTTCCCTACTCCGAGTTGAGAGGTATGTACTAAGGGTACGTAGCATGCGGGTATGCTGCACGCAGGTAAATTTTGAAGAGTACCGTTCGGTATTGTCCATCTTGTCCCTAATATTTTCTAGTCCTGGTCTCTAGCATAGGTTCTGTGTTACTGAGAGAGACTTTATGGTGAAAAAAGATAAACATAGATGCTGTTTAGCCCTGATGCCAACGGCAGACGTGTCAGTTATTAGGCAAGTTCTGCTGCAGTGTGCACGTGTTTTGCTACGGCGTTGGATAACTTCGGAGTGTTTCTGATTGTTTTTCTATTGCAAGTGTTGTATTTTTTAGAGTACTTTTAATATTTTGCTCAATTAAAAGCCTTATAAAACGATAAAAATGAAAAATCAGTGCTTTTTATGCCGTTGTGATGAAAATTTGGTACCTTTTGATCAAACTCATTTCGAAAAGGCCAGACGAATGGCAATGTATCGAAAATATAAAAACCATAAATACGGAGACGTTGATTTTCCTACAACAAGGGAAAACGCTATGTATCATCCTGAGTGTTATGGAAAATTCGTGGTATTAAAAGCAAAATATAAAGAAGAATTTAACATGATGTTACAACGTGAAGGTGTAAGTATGATTTTGAAAATATATGAACTTATTAATTATGATATTATTATTTTCGATAATTACTGGTTCATATTTTACACTGATTGAAGTGTTATAATTAAATAATTCTGAAACTAACTACTTCTTTCATTATTATACCTAAGATATTCGATAATTTTTTAGCTTCCCGATAATGCTGCTGCTGGTAACCTTGAACAACCAGAAAATAGTGGAGCCAGAGGGGTATTAGGCCATAAGCAAAGGGCCTCCACCAGTAGTTCTCATAATGCAGCGTCTAATTTAGTGAGTATATATTAGGCAGTGGTTCTCATGCTTAGAAGATGTGAACTTCATCTTAAATTTCCCATAAAATACGAAATTATTGTTCTTTATCAATTAATTATGATGACAAATATGTCTTTTAATCATAAATATCATTCAATTCTTAGGCATCGGCAAGTACTTCTCGTTCTACTAACGACCCTGAAGAACGAAGTCATAATGAAGATGAACGTGCTGAGTCTAGCCAGGTTTGTATATTAATGAATGCCTCTAGTATTACAACCACTCTTATCTAGTTTTTTCGTTTCTCACATCATTTGACCAATTGGCTATTATTACAATATATAGCCAACGTACAGATAATAAAAAATAATTGGGAAATTTTTTTTTATTGTAATATCAAAATATTTTTCTTTGTGTACAATACTTTACTCTTGTTAATTTAATATTTTCAAATGGAATGAAGACGAAAAAGAAGATGAAGAAGAAGAAGAAGGCGAAACTGGTAAAAAAGAGCCATGTGTGTTCTGCAATCGCAATCGGAAAAAAGTTGCTTCAAAAATGGTTGGAACATCGCTGTATACCTCCAAAGACATCATCAACAACATGCGAGAATATGCAAGAGTCATAGGTGCTGAACAATTAGTGGAAAAATTTAGTGAGTCTTCGTATTTTTATTACCATAAAATATGTAAAAGATCTTTCGTCACGAGATTTGAAAGAAATATTGAAAAGGCAAAACCGGAAACAAATTGGCATATTGTAAGAAAATGTCACGAAACAACTTTTGAAGCCTTCCGACAAATTATTGACGAAGAAATTATAAAAAATGAAAAAATTTACTTCCTTTCTGATTTACATAATCGCTATAAAATGATATTTTTAGAAGTAAATAACCATCGTACAGCGGATGATATTAAAGCGTATACAACGAACAAATTACAGGATAAAATATTAGATGTTTACGGAAATAACATTTCTATCATTAGTTCAACAATGCATGGTTTAAGAAAATTAGTTTTCAAACATAGAATAGGATATAAATGAACTTGTGTATAGGGACCTGATGCTAGAAGAAAAAATTCAGATGAAGATTTTGTTAGAATTAAATCCTTATGTTCTGACATAATTTTTATAGTAACTAAAGGTCGTGTTAAACCAGCAAAGCAGTTGACATTAGGTTTAACAATTAAGTCACTGACAAGTAATAAAAAAGTATTAACTATGCTGAACAGATATGGTCATACGATTAGTTACAGTTTAGCTGAAGAATTAGAGACCGAAGCTACCTTTTCGTTGACACCTTATCCGGTAAAGATACGTTACATGACACGGTAGGGATTATTTACCAATTTGCTAAAAATGACGATCGCGAAAGTAATGTTGACAATATCAATAATGATGATGACAATAATGATATTACAACGCAATATGAGCCTGAAGTTACACAGAGCAATGAACCAGGTGAAATATCTAACTTAGATGAAAATAATTGTCCAAATAATTCGGATAATGTTCCAAAAAAAAGACGAAAATTCGGGGAAATTCCTACCGAAATACACCCTTATTACAATAAACCGTCCGCTATAACAAATTTAATACCATATTCAGAAATTGTACAACTACTTCAAAGCTTTGAGACGCATAGGACAGAATCATATAAAAAAAATCTTATTTGGGCCCTTTCAATATCTCAAGTACCCTTAACCCCAATGTGGATTGGATTCAACCATAAAATAACAATTGATAACAGCAAACAACAAATAATTGATTATTTACCTCAAATCAATGAATCACCAACTAAATATCCCGTAGTTCACGAAACAATGTTACGAGCTCTAAAAGTCGCTCAGGAATGTAATCAGGAAAACATTGTTGTAACTTATGATTTGGCTATCGCGAAAATGGCCATGCAAATCCAAATTACTGAAAAGCCTAAATTTAACTCATTATTTATTAATCTAGGTGATTTTCATATCGAAATGGCATTTTTTAAAGCTTTAGGAAAATATATAGATTCGTCAGGAATAGATGATATACTAGTACAATCAGAGAGTTTGGCGCAAGGGTCAAAAAATGGCTTCATTGAGGGTAAACATTTTAACCGTTGTAAACGTCTGCATCCTCTGTTATCAGCAGCACTACAAACGTTACACATAAAAGAATTCTTGAAAGAAAATGAAGTTGGTTGTGATATTCTTCGACGTGATTTAATTATGGTTTCAGAAAATCCAATTGAAAATAATGAGCCTTTAAATGTAAGCCTATCGTTAGATGTTATTATTAATGACTATTTAAATTACGCTCAATTAACATTAAGTGGTGTTCATGGTAAAACAGCTAGGTACTATATGCAATATATATATTTTGTTGATTTATTCTTTTCACTTTCTCGTAGTATTAGAAGTAGCGATTTTGAATTGTATGTGCTTAGTTTGTATGAAATGAAGAATCTCTTTTTTGCCATGAATCAACCAAATTATGCCAGGTGGACTATTTTTTATGTAACTAATTTATTACGTCTTAAAATCAATAACTCACCATTATTAGAGGAATTTAAGAATGGAGCTTTTGGCGTTAAAAGAACAGACCATACATTTTTACGGGCCCCAGTCGATTTAACTTTGGAACAAACAATTAATGCTGATGCAGCTAATTGTTTAATAGGAATAAGTCATTTTACGAACTCAATAACAGCAAGACAACGTTGGGCTTTAAGCCACAGCATACGCGCAAAAATTGTTGCTGTTGTTTTAGAAGAAGTAGGAATGACTGATGAAAGAGACTCCATAAAAGAATTAGATTCATACCGGATAAACAAAGATCAAAGATACCTGAACTCTATAATTAATATTATAAATATGAATATTAATCCTTTTAACAGACAAATAGAAGAAAATAATTTATTTAACATAGTCACCGGTCGAGCAACGACAGATGAAATTGCTTCATTTCTTCTCAATTGTAATCAGTTAGGAGCAGAGCAATAAAAAGCTTTTATTGAAGCTTGTAACAACGATCCCAAAAGATTTGAGTCAGTTATAAAAAAGAATCATATCAAGAATTTTGCTTCAGAATGTTTGAAAAAAGCGCAAAAAAATAAAGACGGTAGTAAGCAAGTGCCAATTGCAATGGAGCGGTACATTTTTGGGCGCTTGTTGGCGATTGCTGTAGAAAAAAAAATAGATTTAGCTCATTGTTTCACATATCCATTATCACCAGCTCCACCTGCTCTTGCTCAGTGTACTGGAGAGATGCATAAAACAGACAAATCAGCGTTAACCAAAGTATTATATTCTTCGGTCGAAAAATCAGCACCAACACGCATCGACGTTGATATAATTGATGGATTTCATTTTCTATATCATTTAGGCCCTTCAGTTCCTCCAACTTTCGATAAAATAGCAAAACAAATTTTATCGAAAATGTGTACAACTTCAGCATCTGAAATTCACCTCATATTTGACCAGTATTTTCCCAATTCCATCAAAGATATAGAAAGATTCAACCGAAATGAAGTTCATACTCCTTATACAATAGTAGGACCGTCACAGACAAGACCCAACGATTTTCACAAAGCTCTGAAAAACATTAACTTCAAAAAGGCTCTAGTATCATTTTTAACAGAATATTACTCTAACAATGATGTTGCACCATTTTTGCGTAATAAAAAAATCTATATAACACATAAAAATGATTGTTTTTCATATCAATTAGAAAATAACAGCATTATAAAAACATTGGAAGCTAACTTTAAATGTTTTCACGAAGAAGCAGACACGCGAATTGTATATCATTTAAGCAAATTGGCAGGTAATCCTAAAGTAATGGTCAAAGCTTCCGACATTGATGTACTTGTGATTATATTAGGAAATATGCACAAATTATCAGCATCAGAAATATATTTTATTTCAATAGGATCCAAATCGAATATTATTAATTCCATCAATTGCACTCAACTAGCTTCAAAACTTGGAGATCTCGTGTGTCGTTCTTTGCCTGGTTTTCATGCTTATACTGGGTGCGACTACACAGCGAGTTTCTACAAGAAAGGAAAAGTAAAGCCTTATAAGGAACTATTGAAAAATAGACAAGTACAACAAGTATTCGCTAGCTTAAATAATATTGATGAAGTTAATAATTTCAGAAGTATGGCAATATTGCAAGAATACACTTGCAGACTTTATGGAATTCATTGTAATAACGTCAATGACGGTAGATTATTACTATTTCAAAATCAATTTATGTCAACGTCTCTCACAAATTATTTTATTAAGAACATAAAAAAATTTGATTCTTCCCAGCTTCCACCATGTTGGAAGTCATTAAAGCAAAAAATATTGAGAACAATTTATGTCACCTCGATGTGGCAGAATGCTACAGTAGCGAACTGTCTTATTTGTTCACCAGAAGAATGTGGATGGATCAAAAATGAAAATAGAATTGAACCACTTTGGTTCGAAGGTGATCCAACGCCTCTTCTTGTTGAAGATATTGTTGCTGTCGAACTTGATGAAAATGTAGATAATGATAATGATATTAATATAGATAATAATGATGAGTATGATCGTGAAGATTATGATCAGCATAATGATGATGACGAAAATATTGATGATAATGATAATGATGATAGTGAATATGACGATGATTACAATAAGAATGATAATGTTTAAAAATATATTTTTGTAACTCGTATTTTATTAGGTAAGTAGGTTTTTTATGAATTAATTTAAGTATATTGCTAATAAGATTATACCTTTTTCTATTAATATAAATTAAGATTAGCCTGTGTACATTGTGTTAAATAAAGTAAGAAATGCTTAAATGACAAGTAATAGATTATTGAAGTATTTATTCATCTTTCCCCATAAATTTCTACGATAATTGTGATCGAGAATCATTGGCCTTAGAAAAGGCGAAAATAGTTGTGATTGAAAAAATGTAGCATTTAATTAATAACAGAAATTCAGATCAATATTAAAAATATAAAAATTTTATTTTTTTAGAATTATTTGAGAAGATCGCCTCATATTACAATTAATTGGAATTTATTATTAAATCAATAATAAAAATATAAGAATAACAAGCTGTACACGTGGAAGTATAGAACTTGAAGAGATGACAGCCTACCAGGTATAGAACATTTACATAGGCGTAGCAAAAATTTATTGAAGTAAAATTAATATGTAAACATTAATAAAAATACATTTGGTAATAGCGAAAAAATTGTGAAGTGAAGCCAATGATAGGGATGGTTAAAGAAGTCGAGAATTGAATGAATGAAGTATGTTTGGAGTTTAATTTCGAAGAAAGTTATAAAAAAATGATTTTCTAATACAAAAAATATGATCAAAATTACCTTTAGGTCATTCATAAAGAGTGCTTGATATTTTAATTAATTAGAACTAATTATTAAATTAATAAAAAAAAAATTAGAAAGAAGAGTTATCTACATAGTAGCATAGGAGCTCGCGAAATGTTAGGCGTCCTGCCAGGCATATAGAACCGCAACTAATGAGGCACTTATTTTTTTTTTGTATATAAAATTGTTTAAATTTTCATTTGGTTAAAGTTTTAAGCGGATCGGAATGGGTATAGTTCGTGCACACGGGAAAATTCATTGAAAAATCCGTGCCACCGTGTTATCACCGGTTGCGTCGAGGCACTTAAATATTATTTTGTTCTATTCAATGAATAGAAGATTTTAAAGTAATTACCAAGCAGAACAAAGTTGGTACAGTTCGTCAACAAAAATTTTACTTTCAAGAAAGCACCCATGTTATATGTGTTCACTGCGTTGAGGCACTAAAGCCCCATCCTATTGACTATGGTTAGTAGTAGTAGGGAAAATATATTTTATGCGTACCGCTGATCGGCTCGCGTTCTTACGGTCAGCTCCCGGACTATATACATAGAATTACGTTTCTCGTCAAACAGAGTATTTACATAATCTTCAAAAGATATTTTTTTTAAACAAGATTTGACAACACCTTTAGCCTTTTTTACAACATCACTTGCCTCAGTCTTGAAAGAATACATTTTTGCTTTCAGACAGCAAAAGTGAGATATTATTTGCCCATGACTTTCATCCTTGAAACATCCTAAAACTTTTTTATTAGCACTAGAAATTTTGTAAACATTATTTTCGGGATAATCTGATGTATCAAACCTGTCAATACTCTCCTTTATTCTTTCATATATATTTTTTTCATTTACTGTGTCTATTCTAATTATGTGGTATACAAGGCTGTCTGTATCAGAATACATAAGGGAAATGTTATTGAACCATATTTTCATACATCCATAATGAAAATCAAACATTGGATATTTGGATAGTTCAAGAACAGTTGCTCCTCCGATAATTGGTTTATCAAATTTGAGTTCAGATTGATTTAATTCAATTACCATCAAATTATCCCCAATAACTGTAAATTTTTTACAATATGGAGAACAAATCAAATTACGAACCCCATTTTTTCCCTCATATTTTGCAACCAATTTACACTTTTTTCTTTTACGCACAGATTCCATTGTTTTGCCAAACATTGCATTATTCATGAGTTTGAAGAAATCTTTTTCAAATGAATTTCTTGCATTCATCCTCTTCTCTGTATTCAAATCTATATACTTTTTCAACCACAATGATTGGCGAAAACGCAAGATTCTGTGTCTTTCTGTTAATTCTAATCCATATTTTAAAGCTTGTTGCAAATTTTTTAGATGTAATATATATTTTTATTTATTGTAAAAAGTTGTTACCAATTTTTTTTGTTTATTTATTACCTGATGTTCTGGTAAAAAGGGGAAGTCGTTATGTACATCATGTAAATCTTGTGGATAGTTAATGTCAACCTCTAATAAATAGCCATACTCTCCATTAACATCAGTTTGAATATTAAAATCATGTATTTCTTGGGCAGATAGAAATTTAAAATCACATAATTGAAGAGGTTGAGACATGGCTAATCCATAGAGATTATTTGCATCCAAATAAACAATATAACTTTCCGGTAAATTAGGATTATGATTTTGCATGTAGGGATTATTACTTTCAGCATATCTTTTTACTGCAATGGTTAAGCCACCGCGAATAGAATTTCTCACAAAATTTAGAATATTGATATCTGTAATTAAATCCAGCTCTACCTGAGTAACTTTTAACATTGCGTCAAATGTTAAGCCTGGTATTGTGTAATAATAAATTGCATCGAGACCGTATGTAGAGTAGCAAACCTTTCGAAAATTTTCAAAAACACATGCTAAAAGTAATACATCACATTTTAAATAGAGATCAGCATATTCACCGAAAGTTTTTATGTTAAATTTTTCCCAAACATTTTTCGCATGTTCATATTCTTCATCAGATATATCACTATCCGTGAGTTGATTATAAAATTCCCTTTTATCCGGTAAACTGCACTCTTCCAACTTATCCCAACCAGTAATATAATCATATGGAAAAATTCCTTTTTGTTTCAATAAGCTTAAATGTGGGTGAGCTTCTCCAATTTCATTTTCAAGAATACGAAATTGAGTATCATCTAAATTTTTTACTAAGCTATCAAGTGAGCTTTGCATAAATCTACATGAATCAATAAATCTCACATATAATGAGTTCATTTTCTTTGAAAATGAAATATAACGCTCGCTGTTTATAGGAATGGCTCTAATTTCTCCATCATCATAGCCAAGTTCGCGAATAAATAAATTAAATATTACTACTAATTATGAAATATTACTGCAACAAAATTTGGAAGAGTGGAATTAAGATTGCACTCCTCATGGGCTGCACCACGGTAATTTGATAAAGGATTCACTGTTGTGGAATTTAGATGGCAATGATCACGAACCTTAACTTGACCTTCTAGAAAAGGTTTTTCACAGATGTGACAAGCTGTAGATGAATGGAAAGATATTTCATCTTCCAGTGTCATGTGAATAGGTTCTATGGTTTTATATTTTATTTCTATTTCATCTAGAATCTCTTTTAATTTATCAATAAACCATTTTGGTACATTCCGACCAGTGTATGAATAATAAGAATTTTTCCTCACGTCATAGGAACAAACAAATTCGATGGCCACGGAGTATGCTACATGATGTTGGAAATATGTGGTATTTGAATTATTGTTATCTTCCCTCGCTTTAGGAAGAAAACATTCAAAATCACTGTAAATAATGAAAGGAAGAGCTAATTTGTGCCTATAATTTTTAAATTTAAGTTTAGATTCTTTTTCAGATGGAAAAATTATCTTTACATTGTTAATGTTTTCACATAATTCTAAATGTTCATTATATTTTTGTCTCTCATTGAAATGTTGAAGACATCTATCACAGAAGAATTTTGCACTCCCATGATTTGACTTTTGAGATGAACAGAGTCTTGATAAATTTGTAATTAAACAATAATGAAATTTAGTATCATCGCTGATCATTAATAAATTTATATGTTTCTCTTTCTTCTCTCTAGTAAAATATAATAGACCATTTACAAGACCCAAATCTCATAACCCATAAACATTTACCGAAAAGTCATTGTTTTTTTCAATTTTGGGGATATCTTTTATTTTCATAAGAAATTCAACACCCCTAAAATAATATATTTGATGCGAATTTTGGTTGTTATTATTTAAAGGATTAAAATCATCAAATATACAGCAATTATTAAAATCTGGTAGATATTTTGCAACAAAATGAGGATTTTTAACTGGTTGCTTAAAATGTGCTATTAAACAATAGGCAAAGCAGAAATCATCATTATTTTTAATGTTGATGCAAACTTTTTTAAGAATAATTTTTTGGGGGAGTGCAATATAACTCCCTCCTTTCATAGGATCGAATTTTGCTATATTTAATTCTAAACATACTATTTTATCTAAAGCAGCATTCGATCCTCTTTGTTGAAACTCTTCCAAGCGAGTGTCAAGATTAGTTAATGAATCATAATACCAAGTGTTAAAATCAGACGCTTGATCGTAAGGAACAGGTTTTAACACAAAGTGAAAATTATCGGTAACATCTGCATCGCCTTTTTTGATTATGAAATCACATTTTAAACCCAGTGAAATTTTAATTGAGTTATGTAATGATAAGAGTAGTTAAGAGATACGGGTACCCGATCACACGTGGTTGATCTGGTAACCGTATCAGTATTTTACGACGTCACAGAACAATGGCGTCCAAAAAGGGAGGGCTGAACATAATCGGGTGATAGTAGGGCTAGACCAATGACAATGCTTGAACGATTTAATTGGATAGCCTTATCATAATTTGCACGACGTCACAAAAAATGGCGTTGAAAAAGATAAAAGCTAGACCAATGTGGATGCAGAAAGATAAGACATAAAGTGTGGAACAAATTAGTTGGACAGAATGGATAAACGAATGAAAAAAGATGGGACGGGTAAGTCATTGATGCGTGAACTACGAAATTAAGAGATAAGAAAAAACGAATGAAAAAGATGGGACGGGTAAGACATTGATGCGTGAACTACAAAATTAAGAGATAAGAAACAAAGGCAATGATTGGAAAAAGAAAAACCAAATGGAGGCGGGCTTATGTGTTAAAGAGATGGAGGGCAGAGTTAAAAAATCTGCTAGACGGTACGTCCTATAGGTCAATATCATTAATTGACCCTTATCTGGCAGACATTACGTCAGTAAAATATTTTCGCGTGTGAGGTCAATCGGATAACCTTTGTACATTTGCAGTGAGCCGTAACTTACAAATTGTTTAATCTGTAAAGTGTGTAGCAACAGTGATGCAATGATGCACATGCAATATGCTCATGTAATTTAGAGAAAATTTATAAATATGAAAACATTTTTAAATAAATCAGCACTTCAAAAAAATTTAACTTTTTTAAATAAATCGGTACTTCAAAAAAATTTAACATTTTTATACAAATGGATACCTTACAAAATTTAGTAAGCAGCAATGCTGGGGTGTTGTGAAAGTGTTAAATTCAAAAATGTTAATGTAAATATTGATTCGGTAAATAATACATGGTTATTAACATTTAAATATTTTCATGGAAATGTTTGGGAAAGTAAATATATTTCTGGTTGTATTGGAACAATAACCAATAGTATTATTAAAAGTGCAATTTTGAGTGTTGTTAAGTGTGCAACAAGTAATGTTCTGGAAGTTAAATTAAAACTGATGAATGGAGTTGTTGTAGACAATCGAAATCGTTGTTTTAAAGATTGTGCGGATTTAAATAGTTTTATAAAGATTTTCTCGGGAAAAACATCTATTCCCTTTAATAAAATCATAATTGCAGGAGGATTTGTATCTTATTCTCTTGGTAAAACTATTAATACCTATATTAATACCTATTCTGATATAGATATTTTTGTTTTTCTTAATAAACGTACAACTGATTATGAATTTAAATTAAAGGAAATGAATTTCATCTCCAGTCCTTATAAATATGATTCTAAAATAAAGTTTATTAGTTACAGACATAGAGTGTTTGATGTTAATTTAATTCTAGATTTTGATGAGTGTGAATATGAAACTGTGGAAACTTATTTTTCAATATACATTCGTTCTTTAAAATTATTAATAAGTTTCGATCTAGCAATTTGTAAATGTGCTTATCTACCACAAACTAATGAATTTATAGACTTATCATTTTTTCCTATACACTTTACCCAGGCTTTACTAACTAGCAGTGCTACGAGAATTGTAAAATATAGGGAACGTATTATTTCGGGAAATCATAGTATAATACCTCTTAGATTTAAAATATTAATGATCTTTGGTTTAGACAAACTTTACCACTACGTTACTACTATTAAAGTTAATAATGATACAATTATTAAGACTGTTTTCCCGTTTTTAGGAAATAATAGTTTGTTTAGTGAATTAAATGTTTGTACGTTTGTACCTTTGATAAGAATAAGAAATGAACCTCGTCTATAGGTGATATCTTTATTCAAAAAACTAATATAAATATAGAAATTATAATAATAATAATAATAATAATAATAATAATAATAATAATAATAATAATAATAATAATAATAATAATAAGTGGGAGCAAGTGGGAGCAAGTGGGAGCAACGCGGCTCCAAACGGAGCAACGCGGCTCCAAACGGAGCAACGCGGCTCCAAACGGAGCAACGCGGCTCCAAACGAGGTATATCAGGTTGCAAAGATAATCTTCTTGTTGACAGATGTATCTGTCAAGACGCTCGTCAGTATCAGCGCGACCTGAGTATGGCCTGGGTGGATTATAGGAAAGCATTTGACACTACCTCTCACCAACTCATATTGGTGCTGCTCAAATGTTTGAAAATTCACCCCGATATCATCAGATGCATCGAAGAGCTGTTACCTTTGTGGAAGACCAAATTTACCATAAGATGTGGTAAACGTACTGTCTCAACAGATCTGGTAACGTATAAGCGTGGTGTCTATCAAGGCGACAGCCTTAGCCCGCTTTTATTCTGCATCTCCCTTATGCCCCTTTCCTTGCGCTTGCGAGAAGAAACTGGTTACCGTTGTGGTCCCCCGGCAGATAGGAAGCATCAGGTAAC
Source organism: Chrysoperla carnea (assembly GCF_905475395.1). Classification (NCBI taxonomy): domain Eukaryota; kingdom Metazoa; phylum Arthropoda; class Insecta; order Neuroptera; family Chrysopidae; genus Chrysoperla; species Chrysoperla carnea. The sequence continues at coordinate 74,021,898 of NC_058341.1, forward strand.
TCATCTATTCTATATGGATGACCTGAAACTTTATGCTTCTTCTGAGAGCAGTCTATCTCAAGCTCTCAAAGCTGTCCATCAGTACACGAAGGCTATTGGCATGGAATTCGGACTTGATAAATGTGCCGTCATTCATTGTAAGAGGGGTCGTGTCCCTGATTACGATGCAGACGTGCAGCTCACAGATGGAAGCATCGTGAAACATCTCGATGAAGAAGAGCTCTACACATATTTGGGTGTCGGTGAAAACCACATTCAAAGTGTGTCTACTGTCAAAGAAGCTCTTCGCGGCAGGTATAGGCACCGTCTTCGACAAATCTGGCAATCAGAATTGTCTGGGATCCATAAGATCCGTGCTACTAATATGCTTGCAATACCCATCCTTCTCTATTCTTTTGGTTCCATCAAATGGACAATAGAGGAGCTTAAGGAACTTGATAGAGGCACTCGCAAACTCATGAACGTCAATCGTAGTTTGCACCCACGTGCTTCTGTACCGCGTAATTACCTCCCACGCCAGCAAGGAGGTAGAGGTCTCCTATCCGTTGAATGTCTACATGATAGGGTAGTTTTAGGAATAGCTTGTCAGGTCATAAATAGTTCTGACCCTCTTATGAAACTCGTGCGCGATCATGAGTTACAGGGTAAAGGAGCATTCTTGTTCTCTGCAGCACAACATGCAGCGTCTAAATTGGGCCTTGCTTTTGATCCGTTTAATCGTGATCTTGATGATAACGTGGTCCTTCTCTCCAAATCTCGACTTCGTTCAGCTGTAAAACGAGCTGAAATACGCTCCCTCTTCGAAGATCATCGGAATCGTGACCATCAGGGAATGTTCTACCGTCATCTAGACACCTGTAGTCTTTCCGTTGATCTTACGTTCTCTTTTCTCCGATCAGCTGGACTCAAGTCCGAAACAGAAGGCTTTATCATCGCTGCCCAAGATGGTGTGATAGCGACGCTAACTCACCAAAAGTATGTATATAAGCAAGCAATCTCCAACACTATGTGCAGAGCGTGCAAATCTCAGCCAGAGACGCTGATGCACCTCATCTCGGCATGTCCTTCTTATGCCACGAACACCTACATACATCGCCATAACGCTGCCCTCCTCGTGCTGTACTACTTCTTGAGACACAAGTATGAAGTGGACCCTACGCCAGTCCTACCATATGCTCCAGGCGAGATCGAGTCCGTCGTCAAGAACGAGAAATGCATTATCTTCTGGAATTTCTCGTTCCCAACTACCAGGCAGCTCTCTGCTACTAAGCCTGATATAGTGCTCCAGGATATCTTATCTAAGACTATGTACGTCATCGAGTTCTCTGCGCCTGCAGAAACGAACATAGTCACGAAGGAGGAGCAAAAACGGACTAAATATCTTGATCTCTTACAAGAACTACGACAACTACACCCTGGCTACTCAGTCAAAATGGTTGTCCTCATTATCGGTTGCCTAGGCGGAATTCGTCCAACTCTCGAGACGAATCTATCTCAAATTCCGGTCTGCAGGTCTCATCTTCGTCACCTTATCTGTTCTATGCAGAAGGCTGTCATTATAGGCACCCTTCGTACATTGAGATCGCATCAGACTGTCTTCAAGTAACAGCCCTTGAAGTTTCTTTCTTCTTTTTCTATTTTTTTTCTTTTAATAGGTTCCACATCGCTGCGGTGCAGGGACGGAGCCTGCTTGACCAGGACATTAGACAGACTTACGTACCACCGACTCGGAAAACAGACGGACCAACAGACGTCGCGTGGACTGACGGACGTACAGACTACACGGCCACAAGTCAGTGAACTTTCTTCAAAAGACGTAGCTGCCTTGTGAAGATTTATGTCTCTCAAGGAGATGGGAGGCTCTGGGGTGTAAATCCTGTATCCTCTCTCCCTCCTTGGCAGACATGAATACGTTAATATCAAATTTAAATCATAATAATAATAATAATAAGGGCAGGCAATCCCTAACCTCACGTCCGAGCCTAACACTAGGACACGTGCCATACCCGGTAACCATCAATCGCGCTCAAAATGATGGGCTAACGAGGTGGGTCCGTGCTGACTCAGCGGAGCTAAATGAGTCAAATCCAACAATGTCAAATTTGAGAAGCATATTTTTCGGTCCTCAGGCGGGTAGTAGTCGACCCAGTCCTACAGAACCCCGCCCCCCTGCAGGTGACGCTTCTACCTTACTTATAGGGGGTAGCTCTCACGGATATGAGGGAGAGCAATCAAATTTGGCTTTGGATCCCAGGCTAGTCCCGGAGACTAGACGTGCCGCTGACGACGAAGAGCCATCTCAAGGCACTTCTCAAGAAAGTCGAGCGAGCACACAAAACAGTCTTCAGCGCTTTCAATGGACGAAGGCACTTAAGGCTGACCTGCTCACTTGCTACGAAGCAAGTGAACCAGCGAGACGTGGCTATATGGGCAGGATGCACACCCTCTGGTGCGAAAAGCATCCCGAACTTTCCCACATGAAATCGCAACATCTGCGCGATCAAGTATCCCGTCTCAAAAAAACCGGATTTGACAACCCCCGAACAGGACAAAAGAAACAATGCAGGACTACGCAAGCGGAAGTGAATCAAGGTGATGAGATAGAGCCGGCTGCTACTGGTGTAGTTCATTCTACACGTGAGACATTAGTTGCTGAGACACAGGATGGAATATCTCAGGATGAGCCAGTATTAGAGAGTGAGAGATCTGATACTGAGACACAGGATCGGGTATGTCAAAATACCCCACCACCACCTGTGTTAGAGGCTTCACCACCTACGCCTCTGATACCCAGAGATATCCCAGCACTACCTGTGTTAACGGCGGAAACAGCCACGCCACTCACTTCGACCACGGAAGCGAACGTAGAGGAAACTCCGATCCTTCCTGCTGAGCCACCAAACACTCGTTTGGAAGAGCTTAAAGAACGGTTTCAAAATATCCTGTTCATAACCGATAATGACCTTTCCAAACGCAAACGTCCAAAGTATTGCAAAACGTTTGCCAAAGCACAAGACCTTGCTTTAATCAACCAGATCGTCGACGATCATCTGAATCGCACAAGTAGCCTACTCGAAATCGATAGCTCAGTCTATGCTGCAATGTGTGCTCTTTCTCCTGCCCCCAAGTCTACTGAGACAGCCGAGGAGAAAACACGCAAGCGTATAGAGCAACTTGACTCCAAGTTGACGCCTCTTCGACAGACGGTATCACGTATCGAGTGTGTGTTAGAGTACCAGAAAGCTGGTAAACCCTTCACCCCAAAGGTGCGAGCCTTCGCGCGTGAACTCAGGCACCAACACCACACACTAAACAAGGGTATCCTGCTCACTATCAAGCAGCGAAACATTGAAAAGATACGTGCACTAGCTCTCGCTCGGAAAAAGCTATTTAAACGCGAGAAGTGTATTCGAGAGAACAAGATCTTTGTATCGAATCCTTCCCGTTTATTCGCAAAACCCCCTTCTCTCGTCGAGAATCCACCTTCGATAGAGCAAATCGATGGCTACTGGCGCGATTTATATGAAAAGTCGACTAGTGTAGATAAAAATATAAGACCAATCAAACTGTTCGAAAGGTTCTGCAACGCACGCCTAGCAGAACAAGCGGTCCTAACCTCTGTTACCGCTGATGAAATATCCCTTGCTTTCAAAGGCAAGAAGAATCATTCGGCGCCTGGCATGGATGCTGTGTCCAACTTCTGGTGGAAACGTTTAACTTCCACACACGCGCATCTTGCTAGGCACTTTACTTCATACATCCTTGGGTACGGGACCTTTCCAACGTGGTTCGCGGAAGGACGAACAGTTTTGATTCCCAAGAAAGGAGACCTTTCAGTTCCGAGCAATTATCGCCCGATTACATGTCTCAATACCGTGTACAAAGCGTTCACCTCCATTCTTAATGAACGCATACTCACAACCATAGAACCGGTTTGGCAGATGATATACGAGCAACGCGGCTCCAAACGAGGTATATCAGGTTGCAAAGATAATCTTCTTGTTGACAGATGTATCTGTCAAGACGCTCGTCAGTATCAGCGCGACCTGAGTATGGCCTGGGTGGATTATAGGAAAACATTTGACACTACCTCTCACCAACTCATATTGGTGCTGCTCAAATGTTTGAAAATTCACCCCGATATCATCAGATGCATCGAAGAGCTGTTACCTTTGTGGAAGACCAAATTTACCATTAGATGTGGTAAACGTACTGTCTCAACAGATCTGGTAACGTATAAACGTGGTGTCTATCAAGGCGACAGCCTTAGCCCGCTTTTATTCTGCATCTCCCTTATGCCCCTTTCCTTGCGCTTGCGAGAAGAAACTGGTTACCATTGTGGTCCCCCGACAGATAGGAAGCATCAGGTAACTCATCTATACTGTATGGATGACCTGAAACTTTATGCTTCTTCTGAGAGCAGTCTATCTCAAGCTCTCAAAGCTGTCCATCAGTACACGAAGGCTATTGGCATGGAATTCGGACTCGATAAATGTGCCGTCATTCATTGTAAGAGGGGTCGTGTCCCTGATTACGATGCAGACGTGCAGCTCACAGATGGAAGCATCGTGAAACATCTCGATGAAGAAGAGCTCTACACATATTTGGGTGTCGGTGAAAACCACATTCAAAGTGTGTCTACTGTCAAAGAAGCTCTTCGCGGCAGGTATAGGCACCGTCTTCGACAAATCTGGCAATCAGAATTGTCTGGGATCCATAAGATCCGTGCTACTAATATGCTTGCAATACCCACCCTTCTCTATTCTTTTGGTTCCATCAAATGGACAATAGAGGAGCTTAAGGAACTTGATAGAGGCACTCGCAAACTCATGAACGTCAATCGTAGTTTGCACCCACGTGCTTCTGTACCCCGTAACTACCTCCCACGCCAGCAAGGAGGTAGAGGTCTCCTATCCGTTGAATGTCTACATGATAGGGTAGTTTTAGGAATAGCTTGTCAGGTCATAAATAGTTCTGACCCTCTTATGGAACTCGTGCGCGATCATGAGCTCCAGGGTAAAGGAGCATTCTTGTTCTCTGCTGCAAAACATGCAGCGTCTAAATTGGGCCTTGCTTTTGATCCGTCTAATCGTGATCTTGATGATAACGTGGTCCTTCTCTCCAAATCTCGACTTCGTTCAGCTGTAAAACGAGCTGAAATACGCTCCCTCTTCGAAGATCATCGGAATCGTGACAATCAGGGAATGTTCTACCGTCATCTAGACACCTGTAGTCTTTCCGTTGATCTTACGTTCTCTTTTCTCCGATCAGGTGGACTCAAGTCCGAAACAGAAGGCTTTATCATCGCTGCCCAAGATGGTGTGATAGCGACGCTAACTCACCAAAAGTATGTATGTAAGCAAGCAGTCTCCACCACTATGTGCAGAGCGTGCAAATCTCAGCCGGAGACGCTGATGCACCTCATCTCGGCATGTCCTTCTTATGCCACGAACACTTACATACATCGCCATAACGCTGCCCTCCGCGTGCTGTACTACTTCTTGAGACACAAGTATGAAGTGGACCCTACGCCAGTCCTACCATATGCTCCAGGCGAGATCGAGTCCGTCGTCAAGAACGAGAAATGCATTATCTTCTGGAATTTCTCGTTCCCAACTACCAGGCAGCTCTCTGCTACTAAGCCTGATATAGTGCTCCAGGATATCTTATCCAAGACTATGTACGTCATCGAGTTCTCTGCGCCTGCAGAAACGAACATAGTCACGAAGGAGGAGCAAAAACGGACTAAATATCTTGATCTCTTACAAGAACTACGACAACTACACCCCGGCTACTCAGTCAAAATGGTTGTCCTCATTATCGGTTGCCTAGGCGGAATTCGTCCCACTCTCGAGACGAATCTATCTCAAATTCCGGTCTGCAGGTCTCATCTTCGTCACCTTATCTCTTCTATGCAGAAGGCTGTCATTATAGGCACCCTTCGTCCATTGAGATCGCATCAGACTGTCTTCAAGTAACAGCCCTTGAAGTTTTTTTTTTCTTTTTCTTTTCTTTTCTTTCTTTTAGTAGGTTCCACATCGCTGCGGTGCAGGGACGGAGCCTGCTTGACCAGGACATTAGACAGACTTACGTACCACCGACTCGGAAGACAGACGGACCAACGGACGTCGCGTGGACTGACGGACGTACAGACTACACGGCCACAAGTCAGTGAACTTTCTTCAAAAGACGTAGCTGCCTTGTGAAGATTTATGTCTCTCAGGGAGATGGGAGGCTCTGGGGTGTAAATCCTGTATCCTCTCTCCCTCCTTGGCAGGCATGAATTCGTTAATTTCAAATTTAAATAATAATAATAATAATTAATATAGCAAATCATAAACAATGGCATCTGCTCAAGTGATTTTAAATACATTTAAAGACGTTAAGGATTCAGTTGAATTTATAAACTATAGTAAACAAATTGTGAATACTTTAAAAGATGCTTTATTCATTTTAAATAAAACTAATAGTGTTGAAACAAAAATGGTTAAAATATTGCAGTGTTAATATACGTTATTTAAAAAAATTGTTAAAATTGTGTAAAAATATTGGAACTAAAAGACATTTAGAAACAAGCATTGCTCAAATGATTGGATTTCGATTGATAATCAAGGAGCTATCATTACACACAGGTGGAAATTATGGTAATAGGAAAATACAAGGAGTTCGGTGGGAAGATATGGACTCTGCGTTTAATAATCGTATAAGAACTGGTGTCATAATAAATTTAAAACATAAAGATCCTAAAAAGTTTTTTGAAGCTGCTGAAAAACTGTTTAGTAGGCGAATTAAAAATGCTTTAAAAAAACATGAGTGTTTAAAGGTAAATTCAGTGTTGTGTTGCGAATTCAAGAAAATTAATGGAGCTGATGGTAATATTGTTAACGATTTTAAATATTTTAACACAAAAAATGGTACAATAGATAGAATTAGTAATTTAAAAAAATGGTTTGTTGAGAACATTGAAGATGTAATTTTAACCGAATTAGAAGAGTTTCAAGAACGTGACAGTGGATGGGCGTTGAGCAGAGTAGTTAACTTAGCAATTAATATTAATAAATACCAAGTGTTTAGAATATCATCATACATAGCATTACCACCGGCTATACAAAATAGGGGGGCTTGCATTAATGTTCAAAATAATGATAATGCATGCTTTGCATGGGCAGTCATATCAACACTCTATCCAGCAAAAACAAATACAAATCGAACATCTTCCTATCCTGATTATAAGAAAATATTAAATTTAAAAGGAATTCAATTTCCTATATCATTAAAACAAATACCAAAATTTGAAAAAATGAACAATTTAAGTATGAATGTTTTTATGTTAAAGTTAAAAATCAATTTAAAGTAGTAACAGTTTTACACACAAAGAATAAAAAGAAAAGCATATTAATTTATTAATGATTCAAGACCAATATTTCAATGAAAATTTAAATGATCACTATGACTCTAACGTGATCAAATCTTTAACGAGCGAAATATTAATAATATAACTGAAAATTATCATTTTTGTTATATTAAAAATTTATCAAGACTGGTTTCTAGCCAATTGAATCATTGTAAAAATAAGAAATATATATGCGATCGATGTTTACTCCATTTCCATAAAAAGGAAAAATTAGTTGCACATGAAGAAGACTGTAAAAGGTATAATAATTGTAAAATAGTTTTACCAAATCCTGACGAAAATAATCATTTATTAAGTTTCACTAACTATAAAGAAAAACTGGAGTCTGTATTTGAAATTTTTGCTGACATAGAATGTATGTTACAAGATATGTCTGATGTAGAAAAAGCATTTACTGCAAATACAATTACTTATCAAAAACATGTTCCCTTCAGTATTGGATACTATTTACACTGTAGTTATGATGAAATTGATCTAGATTTAAATTATTATAGAGACTATTTTGGTGAAGACTGTATAGATTGGTTTGTTAAAGAACTAACAGTTGTACTAGCAACAAAAATATTTCAAATTCTTTCAAATCCTAAGCCAATGAGAAAATTAACTGATCAGGAAGTTATTAAATTAAAACAAACAACTATATGTCATATATGTGAAAAAAATTTAGGAAACGATCAACCAATAGTACTGGACCATGACCATTTTACTTCTGAGCCCCGCGGCTATTGCCATCAAAATTGTAATCTTAACTATAAAACTTCATTAGTGATACCAGTAATTTTCCATAATTTAAGCGGTTATGATGCACATTTTATTATAATGAAAATAGCAACAGCTGTTAAAGGAGAGTTAAATTTATTAGCAATTAATGATGAAAAATATATATCCTTCACTAAAAGTGTAGGACGTAATAATATTAAATTTAAATTCATCGATTCATATAGATTTATGAGTGCATCTTTAGATGAATTGGTATCAAACTTATCGGAGTATAAAATTTTATATAATAACTGTTTTGATGGTGATAGTAAAAAATTTAAATTGTTAACACGTAAAGGTGTTTCTCCGTATGATTATATTAGTTGTATAGAGAAATTAAACGAAACATCTTTACTAGGGTGTCCCTTAAATTTCAAGTTCGAAATATTTTTACGCATACCCTCTTAAAACTTTAGAAATGACCCATTATTGCCTAGCAAAAAATATTAGTCAGTTTTATAAACGGTAACCCGTGCCGACTTGCGATTGAAACTTGTCCATACAAGTTACACTGGTAATGCGATGTGACCTGTATATACGTGTTTATTTTGCCATTTCATCAGTGATTTTTAAGATTAGTAGAGCGCTCTTGTTTATTGCATAAAGATGTCGGTTGAATTACGGAGTGATAAACAAAATATTTTCCTTATCGGACTGCCTTGGCATCAAATAAATGGTGCAAAATTACCATGTAATCGACAAGTTCTCGCTGTCTTATTGTACAATATTCGCGAAGTCAAACTAACTGTCAGTGAAAGTGCAAATCTTGTGATTAGGGAGTGTATTATATTTTGGGAAAAAGCAAGAATTCCTACAAAGACTTTTCCAAACTATGTGAAGAAACTTGTTGATTTATATCATGTTTGGAGAGAACTGCAAAAAAATTGTAAGAAAACTCAAATTACGTTCAAAAGCCGTGAAAATAATTTTAAAATTGACCTCGAGAACTTATTTGATTTTGCACATGCTGATGCCTTTGAGAGAATAAAAATAGAGGAAGACAAAGTATTTTTAAAGAAACAAAGAGAGCCAGGCCGACCGGGATGTTTAGGTGGTATAGACAAAAAATTGGCGAATAAAGAAGAAAGAGCTAGGCAAAAACAATTAGGAGATGAGGAAGGGAGTGTAAGACAAAGAGAGTTATTAGATGTGGCATCTACTTCCGCTACCAATAACTTGGAATGTCTAGAAGATTCGGACGAAGAACAGATTTCGATTTCTGAACTCAACTTGCCAGACGTTCCCTGCCCTGAAAAAAGTTCAAAAAGAGGTAGAAAGAATCTCATAACACCTAAACTTGTCGCAGCTTAAGATCGATGCCAGTTAAGCATAAGAGAATCCGTTTATATTCTTCATGCGGTCATAGAAGCGCTTGGTCTGAGCAGCGATGATTTCCCTATTAACAAATCTTCGATTCAGCGAATTCGTACTCAGACGAGAAAATCCAGGGCAGAAGCAATAAAAACTGACTTTCAAAACAATATACCTGACGTAGTCACTGTCCATTGGGATGGAAAACTATTACCCGGAATGGATGTACGAAGTTCCAAAGAAGAACGTTTGCCAATTATTGCTTCAATTGACGATAGAGAACAGGTTCTTGCAGTGCCAAAACTAGAGAGTTCTTCTGGAAAACATCAAGCTAAAGCTGTATTAACTGCTCTCTTTGATTGGAACCTTCATAATAAAGTACAAATAATGTGCTGCGACACAACAGCTTCGAATACTGGCCGTTTCAATGGAGCTTGTGCTGTTTTGGAGCAGACTTTAGAAAGAGAAGAGTTTTTTGTTATTTAACTTGTTTTTTTTTTCTTTCACATAAAACGCTGGATGGTTTTGTATCAGAAAAGAGCAAACTATTACTATCCCGACTGCAGATCGACGACAGTTTTCTTCACGAAGATGTATCTTCCTGGGATGATAATGCTGCTTTTCTGGAAGCAAAAAAAAGAATAAGTCGTTTGAAGGTTGTAAATGACACTGCCGAAAGGGCTGTCAAATTAATGCAAGATTTTAACGGACTTATCACGGCTGAAGAAGAGCAAAAACAATTCTTGTTGCGCTGTGTCCAGGAACATAGACATTTGTATCCGGACTGTAAAAAATCTACACTAAAGAGAAGTTACCCTAGCTGATTTTTATTATTTTATGTTTTTAAATAAAGATTAATGTTTATCTTATTATATTTTAACTTTTATTCACTCAATTTGTTACATTTATATTAGTTTTACAGCAGACCGAAATATCCGGACAGAACATAATTTTTAGTAAACTTTGTAGCTCGGTCGGCACGGGTTGCGATCATGCTAGAAAGATGAAATTTCATATTTGAGTATGTTTTAGCATTTATAAAAAATATAGAGGGTATGCATTTCAAACTTTGAAAAAATAAAAAAATATGTCATATAAGGGACACCCTAATCTTTACCTCCAATAGAAGCATTTTATAATAAATTAAATGATACTCATATTTCCGAGGCAGATTATCAACATGCGGAAAAAATATGACAAAGTTTTAACATTAAATCATTAAAAGAGTATAATATGTTGTATATGCGTACAGATATATTACTTTTAGCAGATGTCTTTGAAGCATTTCGAAAAAACTGTATGAAGCATTACAAATTGGACCTCTGTCACTCTTACACTTTACCTGGTTATGCTTGGAAAGTGATGTTAAAAATTACAGGTGTAACCTTAGAATTATTAACAGATCCTGATATGCTATTAATGTTTGAGAAAGGGATTCGTGGTGGAATTAGTCAATGCTGTCATCGATATGAAAAGGCTAATAATAAATATATGTCTAACTATAATGCTAACGACGAAATAAATTTATAACCTATTTCGACGTTAATAACCTCTACGGATGGGCAATGACCGCATATTTACCATATGGTGGGTTTAGATGGGTTACTAAAGAAGTGGATGAAATAATGCAAGTCCAGATGACTCACCAAAAGGGTATATTTTAGAAGTTGATTTGGACTATCCTGACATTTTACACGATGAGCATAATGATTTACCGTTTTGTCCAACACATGAAATACCTCCAGGGTCTAAACAAAAAAAACTTTTGACTACGTTGCATTCAAAAGAAAAGTATGTAATTCATTATAGAAATTTGAAACAATGCATAGAAAATGGATTGATATTAAATAAAGTACACCGTATAATAGAATTTGATCAATCACCGTGGCTTAAACCATATATAGATCTAAACACTCAATTACGTGCAAATGCAACTAACAAGTTTGATCAAAATTGTTTCAAATTAATGAATAATGCGGTTTTTGGAAAATCAATGGAAAACGTACGTAAACATGTTGATATAAAGCTGGTATCAAAATGGCATGGTCAATGGGGAGCTAAAGTTTTGATTTCTAAACCAAATTTTCATAAGTGTAAAATATTTACAGAAAATCTAGTTGCTATTGAATTAACTAAAACTGAAATTAAAATGAACAAACCCATTTATTTAGGTATGTGCATATTAGAAATTTCAAAGATACTTTTATACTGGTTTCATTACGGTTTTATGTTGAAAGTGTGTGGAAATCGTTGTCATATTCTTTATACGGATACTGATTCTTTAGTCTATGTAACTAAAGGTGATCTTGATATATACAAACTAATGGCTGATAATATTGATAAATTTGGTACTAGTAATTATGTAGAAAATAATGTATACAATCTACCATTGGTTAATAAAAGACAACTCGGATTAATGAAAGATGAACTTGGTGGACAAATCATTACAGAGTTTGTTGAATTAAGATCAAAGATGTATGCTATACGTGTAAACGATGAAGATAAAATTAAAAAAATTAAAGGTATTACAAGCAACATTGTCAAAACAACTATCACTTTTAACGATTTCTTAAATTGTTTAAATTCCAATCAAACAATTTACCGTTCTCAGAATACATTAAGATCAAAGAAACATGTTATGTATTCAATAAAACAAACTAAAGTTGCATTAAGTGCTAGTGATGACAAACGGGTTTTAATTGAAAATCATCATACTTTAGCTCACGGACATTTTAAAACTAAATGAAATTTGTGTAAATTGAACCACTTCTAAAAAAAAGTGAAGGTTAAGTTCAAAAAAATAAAAATTACAAATTAATATTAATAATAATTTGCAAATTCAACATTAAATTTTTTATCAAATAAAACAAAGTGAAGGTTAAGTTCAAAAAAATATCAAATGATAAGAAAATTGTATATATACAAAAGGATTTTTATAAAAATTTAGTTAAGTTTGTCAATTTACAACTTATAATTTGTTCATTTGTTATTTAATTCATACAAATACTTTAAAAAAAATGGACTTCGTAAAAAAAAATTTAGCTCTTATAATCATGAGTGTAGACATGATTATAGAGCTAATGGAAGAATATGGGCAAAAACATGGGCGGGATACACCCATATTTATCCTAAGTTCCGATGTGGATATGTTCATCGGAACAATGTTAGGAATGTTAAATTTGGGTGAATCGATGGAACCCCTGGTGATGCTAATATCGATAGCTGCACATCGTGAAGGAGAACCAGGGGATCCGAAAACCGTCGGACAGGTTATAAATGCCTGTCGAAAAGTAATATGCAATATGGATCTTCTTGTAAGTTTTCTAAATTGTTATAATTTTGACATTATATATTAATTTGCACTCTTTATAGTTGCAGTTTGAGAGAGCGTCCAACATAATACCTGTAGATGGGATTCAAAGAGGATGACGAAGGTGAGTTTTAAAAAAAAAAAAACAATGTGAAAAACTAAATTTTTTTAATTATTTTCTTCGAATTTACAGATGAAAATGGATTATTGTTGTTATTAGTATTATTATTATTTTATTATTATTATTATTCTAGTTTTAGTTTTTATAATAAATTTTTTTTATGTATCCAACTATTGTGATTATTAAAACTTTTTCAACTAAATAATTTTTAGGATATTTAGTCTTTTGTAATTCAAGTTCGTAGAATCCTCCAAGTATTGGATTACCTAAATAATCTTCCAGAAGGTAAGTCACAGGATTTGTTAGTTGTACTTTTCGAATTTTAAAAATTTCAGTAGTCCACGATGGTGTATATCCTTTTTCAAAATTAGTTTTATACTTTGAGATTCTAACGTAGTTACCAATTTTATATTTTGCTTTATCAAAAATTTTCATATGGTTGTAAACGGTGTTTAATAGCCGGGACTCACATCGTTTTGTCACATTTGACGGTTCCGTTTTAATAGTTCAATGAATGGTATGATTATAATCAAACAACATTTTTTTTAACGAATTTATCCAATTATATGAACCTGTCAAAGCATAAGTGTAAGGTTACATCTTCGAAAATGTTAATATATAATACAAATAACAATTTACAACCAAATAGTGTGTTAACAAACGTTAAAGATACTACTACTTCTACTAATACGAAATTGAAACAATTAACTCCTGAAAACATTGCATTTTTGAAAGGTCTAGGTTTTACTATAAAAAAGCAAAAAAAATGACCTCAAATATATTTAGTTCATCAAATTTTCAATTTGATGATAGTATTAGTAAAAAAGAACTTCATACATATACTGCTTAAAACGATTCGTTTAATAATAACGATGAGATTCGGATAACAATTCAAAATCAAGATTTATTTATTTTACCAAATGAAATTATTTTAAACATTGAAGGTAAATTGCAAAAAAGTGATGGATCTGCGGCACCTGCTACTGTTAAATTAGTAAACAATTGTGTTGCACATTTATTTGAGGAGATTCGATATGAGCTAAATGGAGTTGAAATTGATCGAAATCGAAATCCTGGTATTACGAGTACGCTTAAAAATTTATTATCCTTAAATCCAAATGAGAGTCGAATGTTATTAAATAGTGGATGGTCCCCATTTAATCACATAACACCTTTAAACGGTAATTTTAATTATTGCTGCAAATTAAAACATTTTTTAGGTTTTAATGAAGATTTTAAGCAAGTTATTGTAAAAGGTAGACATGATTTTATTTTTAACCGCTCACGAACAGATATTAATGCTATTATAAGCACTGCTGCTGCTGCTGCTGCTGCTGAAGACGATAATATTCAAATTAAAATTTCTAAAATTAACTTGTTAGTTCCACATATACATCCGAATGATGAAATTCGACTAATGATTTATAAAGGAATAGAAAAAGGTGAAACGAAGAAAGCAGCTTCCCGTGGGTGGTTATTAATTGAAAAACCATCATTATTGGAAGCCAAAGACCATGTATGGCAATTAACAACAACAACCCAATTGGAAAAACCTAGGTTTATAATTATTGGATTTCAAACTGATCGCAAAAATAAAAAACATAAAGATGCATCAAAATTTGATCATATAAACTTAACTAATTTGAAAGTATTTTTGAATTCTAATTCATATCCTTACGATAACTTAAATTTAGATTTTGGGAAAAACAAGTATGCAATAGCATACTATATGTATTCCAATTTTCAACATGCATATTATGGACGTGAAAATCAACCCTTACTAGATATCACTGAATTTAAAAATGCTGCACCTTTGATTGTAATAGATTGTTCCCATCAAGCAGAAGAAGTGAAAACGGGTCCTGTTGATGTTAGAATTGAGTTTCAATGTTCTGAAAATGTTCCCCCATATACTGCAGCGTATTGTTTAATTTTACATGATCAAATTTTTGCATATAATCCGCTTACAAATGAGGTAAAAAAGTATTAGCCCCATTGTATAAAATATTATAATTACAGATTACACAATGTAAAAAATTTAATCAATAAAACAAATTAATAAAATTTATAACCATTTTTTTATTTAATACAATTACATTATTCAAAAATCATTGTCATCGTGTTCATTATCAACTAATTTCATTTTTTCACAAAATTTATACAAATTTACAGCATTTTCTAGCGCACACATATACGGTTTCATTTGGCTTAATTGTTTTTCTCTATGTGTTTCACATAATGGACTGGAGTATTGCTTTCGTAGATGTTTTAATGTGTCAAAACATTCATAGTCTTCAATGTTGCAAACAATCGCTGAAGTATATTTTTGTATCCATGTTACTTTTTCATAACCTTTTGCAAAAATGCAGTGAGCATTTGATAAAATACTTGTAATAATGCACCTATGATTGCAATATGAATAATTACCTTCGTTCCATTGAATTCCATGGTAATAATTTTCCAAATATTTTATTTGTTTTTGAGTGTTATCATCGAAACATTCAAAGAGCGTTGGTGGTTTGAACATGAAATAATGTTCACTTTTTTTTTGTAACCGCAGCAAATTCTTTCACAATAAATCCATTTTTTGGACTTTTAAATCCTTGTACATCAATAATAAATGTACTCATTAATAATGTTTTAACTAAACAAACTACCTTGGAAAAGATTTTTAGGCCACTTTTTATAGTATACTCGATTAAGAGGGGATATTTGTTTTATTATTAATATAAAAAGGCTAAAGTAGATTTTTCAAAATTAGCTTTTAGATCAAGTAGGTTATTCATCATGATTTTAAATTTACATTTACATTTAACGATTCAAGATTTGAAAAGTGAGATTAAAAAAAGTAATTCTAAATTATGTTTAGAGTTTTATAAAGCAGCTCTAAAAAATGGAAAATTAGATTTAATAGAATACATCTTGATAAAATATCCATCATTTATTCAGGAATGTGAATTTTCATACATAATAACACGTAACTACCATCATTTAATAGAATGTTTAATTAAATATAAGATGAAGTATATGGAATATCTGAATCGTCAAATGGAAACAATTAAAGAACAATTTTGTTTGGAAATCGAATTAGTTATTAAACAACATTTACAAACATACAGCTTGGAAAAAATGGTAAACGATGGAATGATTGCGGCTACATACTATGCTAAACCTGACTCGTTAGAACGTCTTATTACTGTTTGCAAAACAAAAGACATTAAATTAAAATTTTACCCATTCTCTAGAGACAATAAAACTTGGAAATGGGTATTGGAAAATATTCAACGCTTATCCAATTCTAATAGTTCGATGGAAATTACTAATAAAGAATTACTTACCGATTTTATTAAAGTTAAAGATATAATAACTAATTATTTTATTAAGAATTAATCACTCTGTAATATAAATAAATAAATAAAAAAAAAAAAACATTACTTAACATATATATATATATATATATATATATATATATATATATATATATATATATATATATATATATATATATATATATATATATATATATATATACTAACTAGCGATAGAATTATAAGTTGTATAATTGTTATTGTATTTAAATTAAAATAAGTTTTAACATTGTATTGTTGTTAAATTAAATAAAGTATTTTTTTTAATACATTCGAAATCTAAAATATAATTTATATCTTTATAAATTATATATATATATATATATATATATATATATATATATATATAAATTATATATATATATATATATATATATATATATATATTGTTGCAGATCATTTGTGTGTGTTAATGCATTTTACTAATATTTTACTAATAGAGGGTAGGGAGACAAATATTTCTCTATATATTGTTGCTTAAGGTAGTTTGGTAGCCGCAATCCGAAGTCAAATAAATGACTTTTTAATTTTTTTTATGTACTAATAATTACCCTAAGCATGCTATAATAATTAATCTAAATTCACATAAGAATTTAATTGATTGATTTTAATACGGATTATAATTAAATAATTATAATTATGTGATAAATAAAATATTAATTGACTAGTACTCAGCTGTCACTAGACAATACCAACTGTATATGATTTTCATGGTTGCTATTCAAACTACGAACGCGCGCCTTCCTTGCAGTTTAAACTTGTAAACATAACCCCGAACTGTCAACTTGATTGTATTTATCGTGAACTCTGAGTTTATTAATTAAAAAAAATAATATTTATAAATAAAAATGAAGCGAGCCAGACTATCCGGAAGATTTATAAAAAAATCAGAATTACAAAAAGTCACAAAAGGTAAAGAAACATTAGAAAGTTATCATAAAAATACAAAACACAAAAAAACAGAAAGTGACGACGGTGAAAATTTTTGTGTAAAAGGAAACAGGATAATAAATATTGAATATTTATTAAAACAATTGGTATGTACCAAATGTTCTAATCGTTTAAATTTAGAATTTATTAAAGGGGAAGTAAAATTTGGACTGGCATCAACATTTAAAGTTGAATGTGATAAATGTTCATTTTAATCACATTCATTCATCAAAACGAGTTTACGGCAAAAAAAGCGCGAAAGCTCTTTTCGACGTTAATTGTCGTACAGCTTTAGGTATATTTCAGTTATTTACTTATTTAAAAAATTCTTTAATTGCAGATCTTTAACCATCAATAATTTATTTTATTTTTATTATAGCATGTATTGATGCAGGATTTGGACACGATCCATTGATACGTTTTTTTGAAAATATGGACATTTCACCACCAACTGCCAAAATTTTAAAAGCAGGAGAAAATGAAATGGGAGATGGATTCGTAACAGTGGCTTCAGAAAGTTTTCAGAAAGCTATCGAGGAGAAAAAAGCACTTACAATCGCCGAAGTATCTTAAAATAGAGAATGAACAAATTACTATGGTTTACACGATTATTAGAGTATAACAAATGTTAATATTAACTGTTAGTAATTCCTGAAAAGCTTTAAGCTTTTTCTCTTTTTATATAAACGCGGATGCGTTTACAACTGGCTGTGGTATGTGTGCTCGAGGTCATGATAAATCAGATCATGAATGTTGCACAAATTGGTCAGGAAGTTCGAAAGCTATGGAAGCTGCTATGGGTGTTAAACTGATGCTACAAAATAAGTTATTTGACGAAGCTAAAGTTGAAATTGGAACTTTCATTGGTGATGATGATGCTTGCACTTATTCAGCTGTTCAAAGACAAGCCTCTCATAAAATATTAAAATTGTCCGATGGAAAGCATGTGAGGAAAAAATTTGGGTCTGAACTTTATAAGCTTAGCTCAACATTTAAAGAACTTAATGCTGTCGTTATTCCACACATAAAAAAGTGTTTTAATTATGCCCTAGATCAGAACCGGCATAATGCTGAAGATGCTAAGAAAGCTTTATTAAATATTGTCAAGCATCTTTATGGTGAACATGACAATTGCGGAGATTGGTGCAAAGCTTAAGATAATCCTCATTACATCTATAAAAGCTTACCTAAGGGTGAACCTCTTCAGAATCAAAATTTAATAGCAGCTTTGACTAAATGCTTGACACGTTTTTCACAGCGGACCACAAAGATTGCTCATGGCTCGTCACAACCTAATGAATCTTTCAATCATATGGTTGCCATGAAATACCCTAAAAGCCGTCATTATGCTGAATCCAATTCGTATAAATATCGTACGGCGGCAGCATGTTGTCAAAAAAACTTAGGCATTTCATATATGAAAGATGTTTACTCGGCGGTTGGTTTGTCTGTAAGTGAGAGCATGATCAAATTTTCAGCAAGGCGTGATGTACAGCGAGAGAAGAGAGCAGTGAGACAAAATTCGGTCAGCTACAAACGTGCACGTTGTGAACGAAAGTTGAAGAAACAACGTAAAACATATCAACAGGAACAACGAGAAGGCATTTCTTATCAGTCAGGTGATTTCAATATCCCTACTGATTTTAGTGATGAAAATTACACAGCTGAAAGCCCTTTCGTTGTTGTTGATATTGAAACAACAAGTTTTTATGAAACAGCTGACATAATTCAAATTGCCGCTACGCATAGTACCACTGAGTTTGTCAGGTACATGTTTCCTGTACAACGCATCGATAATAAAGCTAGCGAAGTTAATGGTTTTTCAGTGATTGATGGTACTCTGTATCAAAATAATCATCACAACGACTCCACCATTAAAAGAGCTGAAGAATTTTTACACTTCTTAGAGTCATGTGGCCCAAGAGCTTTTTTAGTTGGGCACAATGTCATTAAATTTGATGCACCACGCATCATTCGATGGCTTATAAAATTTAACTTGTTTATTCGATTTCAAGAGCTTGTTTATGGTTTTATTGACTCGATTCCACTGATAAGCCAAGGTAAAATAAAAAAATTAGAAGAGCTTGCAAGAAATTATTTAATTACTGAGGAATGGAAAACTATTATTGAAAATGCACATGATGCACTCGTTGATTGCAAAATATTACAAGCTTTACTGGAGCTATTTAAAGTAGACCGTTCGAAATTGATAAATAATGCTAAAAAATTAAAAGATGTAATCGAAAATTTATCGATTGCAAAAAACAAAAAGATTCAATCACTACAGCCCTTAGCAGATGGAGGTGTATCGAAATATATTATAAATAAAATTGCTTCGATTGGCATAACTTATGATAAATTAAAACAAATACATAAAAACTCAAGTGACGAAGGCTTAAGATTGTGCTTAAGCAAAAGTACCTCAACCGCTCAAGGTAAAATAAAACCTGTCGTCACTGCATCCAAAAAAATTATCAATATAATTACTACAATTATTACAAATGCAAATAATCAGGAAACTGATGAAGATTCTTCTAATGATTTGGAAAATTTTAACTGTCAATCGAACTCTGATTCTGACTCTGACTCTAATTCTGATTCAAAGCAATGTAACTGTGTAAATTATGACTGGGACTCTGACACAGAGGACGAAGCAGACAGCTAGATATTTATTGTTGCATGCTTTCATTATTTTATGTTATTTTGTGCATTATATGTTGTTTTGTTTAATCTGTGTACTATTATTTTCGTAAATTTTGTATGTAATCAAATGTCTAATGATTTTTACATTTTTCAGATGCTTTAAAAAATTTCATTTATTCTTATTTTTAATATATATAAAGAAATTACTTCGTTTAAAAATAAATTTAATATTATAACAAATATTTTCTCTATTTAGTAATGTTTAATATCCTTCAATTGTCATATACCATTTATAAGTGTATTAAAAAACTCTAGTTATTATTTGAATATGGCGCGCTTAGCGGAGCCGCCATTTTTCCCCTAGTAAACATGGAGGAGAGAGTGTCTCCGATAAACAACAGAGATAGAAGCCGCTTGGCGATATTAAAAAATTAATTAAAACAAAAGTATGTGGTAAATTATTCTGAAATTTTTACAGTGTGTATTTGAGACATTGTTCTATCGATTATTAAGTTTTTTTTGTGGGGTCAAGTTTGCCAATTTTTTACAAACCCTCAATTTCCGGAGTTATTGAACAAGGACACTCATAAGAGCTCGTGTATTTTTGCATAATTTTAATTAATTATATCTCATAATTAATTAAAATTATGCAAGGTGTGGTAAAAAAATCTGATTTTTTTTATACAGGTGTATTTAATCATAATCTTTCAAACAAATATAAAAAAATATGGGGTCAAGTTTAAGTCATTTGGCTACCAAACTACCTTAAGTAGAGATCATTTGTGTGCTAATGAATTTTACTAATAAAGGGTAGGGAGAATCTTTTACCGAGTATATATTCACATCTTTTGAATTTAAAAAATTATTAGTTAAAAAATATTGTAAAGTTTTAAAACTTCAAAAAAAAACTTAAACAAAATAAATAAATAATAATAATAATAATAATAATAATAATAATAATAATAAAACTTCAGCAATGTGTCAAAAACAAGTGGATAAATATTTTCAAAATATGGAAAATGAAATTATGTATAGATCTTCATTACCATTAAACGCAAGTGAAACAAAATTTATAAATATTGGAATAAAAGTTGGTGATTTATCTTATATATTGCAAATAAAAACACATAATAATCAGAGTATTAATCTAACGAAAACACAATGGAAGCGTTTATTAAAATTTCAACAACAAATTTTAAATTATATTAATGATGAAAATGATTTACTTGAAAATATTAAGATTGATGATGTAATTCTTTCACCATTTGAATGTTATAATAAAAAAATAGTCAAGTTTGCTTCATCTAATTTCATTATTTATTTGGGTGATAACTCAATTCGAAAACTTTTTGACGTACAGAAAATTATTGATTCCCAATTTTTTATCTTGGAATCATTAAATATTCCAGAATATATAAAGATGGTACAAAACAAGTTTCATAATGAGGAGAACTCACAAGCAAATTTTGGAAACTAGAAAGGATTTATTTCATCAGTAATTTCGCAAGAGAAAAATCCAATGTTAAAAAAATTTTTATTGGAATTATCAATTAATCATCCAGTTGTATTAGAAAAAATTTTACAAACAATGTCTCTCTATTTAACATTAAATTATTATACTGAATATTAATTTTTTTAATGTATTATTAATTTTTTTATGTATTATTATTATTGAGAATAAAGATAACCTGAAAAAAAGGTAGTTTTTTTTTTAATAAAAAAATCTTATTTAGATAATATTTTATATTACAGAGTAAAAAAACTTTTTTTTACATATTAATAAAACAAAAATGATTTGATATAAAAAATTAACCATTATGCATTGCATCTGATTGGTTTTTCAATCGATTTAGAATGATGTATGGAAGGAAATCCATACTCCTGAGGATTTCCTCTCCTATGGAAAGCAAGTTTTGCTCTCCCTCATAAATTGTTTTTCTATAATAAAATAAAAATATTTCAAGTAGTATTTAATATTTATAAAATTTTTCTATAAAAACTTACATTATATTTGCATTCATATTTTCATATACAGTAATATAATTAACAATACCAATTTGTTTTCTAGTATAAAAAAAGAAAGTAATTAAAGTTAATTATTCAAACTTATTACGAAAAAGGCCGGTCTATAAAAGTTACATTTAAAAATTAAAAAGTTACATTATATGGCAACAATTGGCCGGCAAGATCATGTGATTTGACATCGCTTGATTATTTTCTTTGGGGTTATTTGAAAGGAAAAGTGTATGCCAATATCCCACGGACGATTCAAGACCTCAAACGCAACATTCGACATGAAGTTCAATTTATTGATCCACTTTTATTGCAAAAAGTCATTGAAAATTTTGATGTGCGGATACAGACCTGTAAAAGGAGTCGTGGTGGTCACTTGGACGATATTGTTTTTCATACTTAATTGCCATAGACACGACTTTGATTTTCAATAAAGATCTACGAATTTTATTCATATGAAATGTGTTTTATTTCCCCTTAAAAAAAAAACTAACAGATGGCCCACCCCATATAAGAAAACTAGGTCAAAAGTGGCCCAGAACGCACATTTTCTAAATACTGATGTTAACATATTCAATCCATCTTCGACGCTCATTAATCCTCTTCCGCTTACAGATCTTACATTGTTACCAATAGAAAGTTACCCTCCATTAGACCTAGACAGTCATTTCTCTCCAAACTTAGCTTCTTCCTCAAACAATTTTCAACCAATAGATGATTTACTCAGAGAATTTAATACATATTTATTCTCTAGTGAATCAGATGCAAATTTAAATTCTGCTGCTCATCATAGTAAATCAAACATACCTGAATACATTCAACATATACCATCAAGAAAGCCAACAGACATTCAACATATTAATTTATTGCCAAGTAAATTTACAAACATTCAACATCCTCTAAGATCATCACGTTTTCGTCATTGTAAATTGAAAATAAAAACTAATATTAATTATAGAAACAAACATAATCCCTATAAAAGAAATAGCAAAGAGGTAATTGATTTGACAAAAGAAGAAGATGAAAAAGATAATATTAAAAAGAAGCCTTGAACAAGCAGGTAAAAATTTTTGTATTAATTGTAAATATTTTCTTAAAAATTTTGTTTTTTAGGATTATCATCACCTTTATCACCATCTAAAACAAACAAATTATCATCACCAGAATCATCTTCATCACCATCTAAAACAAACAAATTATCATCACCAGAATCACCTTAAAAATCAAAAATAATACAAACATAATATTAAAAAAAAGAAGTCATGAACAAGCAGGTAAAAAAAAATTTTTTTTTTTTATTAATTTCTTGTAATATTTTTAGTTTTTATTTTTTAATTGATTCTTAGGATTATCATCACTATAATCACCTTCATCATCTAAAACAAACAGATTATCATCACTAAAATCACATTCATCATCATATAAAACAAATAATGAACCATCATCTAGCTGTATACTTCCTACATTCTCACCATTAGATGAAACAAAAACATGGATAGCTGTTAATTGTTTTAAAAATAAAATTTTTGCTGGAAGGTTAGTAAATTACGAGAATGCTAAGGACTTATCCACATTTTTTAAATATAAGGAAAAACTACTATCCGATAAAATTAGAGAATACTTATCTCTACACACTTTAATTAAAGTTTCACTTGGAATAAGATGTGATTTTGTAATTAAAAAAAGCGATACATAAGTCATAGATACATTTCATTTCATACTTAATCTTCAACACTTTGATCAAAACACTGACTTTTCTGCTTGGTATAAGGATGCGCTAAACAATCTTATATTAAGATTAGAAGAGTTTCAACAAAGAGGCTCAAATGCTTTACTAGATAAAATTCTTTGTTTAGAATTAAATGTAGCACAATTTGACCCAATGAGAGGTGGAACTTATATACCTCTACCAAAAAAAATTTTAGATAAAAAAACCTGCATTAATATTCAAAATAGAGATAGCTATCTATTGCTTTGCTTATTGTCTTTTAGCACACTTTTTCCCTGTAAAAGAGCATAGTTATAGAGTTTCAAAGTATCCAGAAAATTTTTATGAAATAAAGGGTGTTTTTTTTAGAGGTATAGAACTTTAAGTTGGCAACACTTTTTTAACTGGCGGCCATTTTGTCAGCTGTCAAGTGATTTATGTTTAGTTTGGTTTGGCATTTGAACATGAATAGACTGACGCCTGAACAACGCTTCCAAATTGTGCAAATTTATTTTGAAAATCATGGTTCTGTTCGAAATACGTATCGCGCACTACGTCCATTTTACGGTCAACATAATCGTCCATCAGAGCAATTAATTCGATTAACTATGGAACGTTTTCGCACCACGTTTACTCTAAATGATAATACGCATCCACAGAGACGTCGTACAGTGCGTACAGACGAAGTCATTGCTGCTGTAGAGCGTAGCGTAGAGGAAGACCCGAATCAGTCTATCCGCCATCGTGCACAGGAATTGGATATGTGTCCATCCACTTTATGGAAGATTTTGCGGAAAGATCTTGGTTTGCGTGCTTAAAAAATCCAACTCGTGCAAGAATTGAAGCCTCGCGATCACCTATCAAGGCGTAGATTCAGTGAATGGGCCCAAAATAAGATTGCCGTCGATCCCGATTTTCATAAGAGAATTTTGTTTAGCGATGAAGCTCACTTTTGGTTGAATGGATACGTCAATAAACAAAACTGCCGTATTTGGAGTTATGATAATCCTCAAGTGTATGTTGAGACACCGTTACATCCAGAAAAACTGACAGTGTGGTGTGCTTTATGGGCTGGTGGAATAATTGGTCCGTACCTCTTTAAAAACGAAGATGGCCAGAACGTTACAGTCAATGGTGACCGCTATAGAGCGATGATTACTGACTTTTTCGTTCATCAATTGAACAACCATGATGTGCAGAACTTGTGGTTTCAACAAGATGGCGCAACATGTCACACAGCTCGTGCCACAATTGATTTATTGACGCAAACGTTTGGTAACCGCATAATTTCACGTTTGGGACCCGTGAATTGGCCTCCAAGATCGTGCGATTTAACGCCGCTTGACTATTTTCTGTGGGGATATGTGAAGTCGCTAGTCTACGCCGATAAGCCCGAAACGATTGACCACTTGGAGGACAACATTCGGCGCGTTATTGCCGATATACGGCCACAAATGTTGGAAAAAGTCATCGAAAATTGGACCTCCAGATTAGACTACGTCCGAGCCAGCCGTGGCGGTCATATGCCAGAAATCGTATTTAAATTATAATGCCAGAAGATTGTCTTTCGAATAAAGTAAATTTCATATCAATAAAAAAACTCATCTTTGTTTTATTCCATTTAAAAGTTCTATACCTCTAAAAAAAAAACCCTTTATTTAATTTTAACAACATCAAATTTCCAGCAGAACTTAAAGATATACCTAAAATCGAGAAAAATAATAATTTTTCTATAAATGTATATGGTTTATCAGATTCTGGTTTGGTAAATGGTCCTTTATATTTCACCAAACAAAAGAAAGAACAACACATAAACTTACTCATGATTAATGATAACATTAAATTCCACTACTGTCTTATTAAAAATCTATTAAGACTTCGTTCTTCTCAAAAATCAAAAAATCATTTACAAAAATTTTTCTGTGATAGATGTCTTCAACATTTCAATATTAGGAAAAAATACAGGGAACATCTAGAACTGTGCAATGTTTTTAATGAAGTAAAAACTGTATTTCCTACAGGGAAAGATGTAATATTAAAATTTAAAAATTATAAAAATAAACAATTTCTCCCTTTCGTAATATATTCAGATTTTGAATGTTTTCATCCAAAAATCATTGATAACATTAGCAATACTAATAGCAACACTTCGTATTTCCAACATCATGTACCATACTCTGTAGCTCTAAAAGTTATATGTTCCTATGACTCTTCAAAAAATGAGTATTATTCATATTCAGGTCTTGATGTAGCGAAATGGTTCATTACTAAATTGAGAGAAATTTTAAATTCAATTGAAAATATATATAAAACTATTATACCTATACATATGGCTGAAGAAGACGAACTCATATTTCAATCGTCAACTGTTTGACGATTGGCTCGTTATGATTTCAATTTTTTTATTCGTGCATTGGGATATGATGATGTAAAAAATTTAGTAAAAAATTTAGATGATAATCAATTTGAAATTCTAAGAGGAATTTGGAGCATCCCATCCCCATTTTAATTTATTAAAGAAAAAGGGAATCTTTCCTTATGATTATGTAACCGAATGGAATCAACTAAATGAAACTGTTTTACCAGACTCGGATTCTCTTTTTAATCAATCAAAAGATAGCATTATAAGCAAAGAAGAATATGAACATGCGAAAAATGTTTGGGAAAAATTCCATATTAAAAATTTAGGTGAATATGCCGATATTTATTTAAAATGTGATGTTTTACTATTGGCACGTGTGTTTGAAAATTTTCGTAAAATTATGGCTTAGATCCTGCTTGTTACTATACTATACCTGGACTAACTTTCGATGCCATACTGAAAGTAACTAAGGTAAAGTTAGAATTAATAACAGATATTAATATTTTAAATTTTGTAGAAGCATGTAGTAGAGGTGGGTTAACCTTAGCAATAAAAAGGTATGCTGAGAGCAAGAACCCCTACATGATGGATTATGATTCAAATTTACCCGAAAGCTATATAATCTACATCGATTGTAATAATTTATATGGACTTGCAATGACTGGAAAACTTGCAAAGGATGAATATAAATTCCTTACACCTCAAGAAGTACAAAGTTTTGATGTTAATATTGATTCAGATGGGGATTATGGCTACATGTTAGAAGTTAGTATTGATTACCCTGAAGAGCTACATGATTTTCATAATGATTTCCAGTTTCTACCAGAACATAAAATAGTTAATAAACAAACAAAAATTAGTAAGTGCTTTCTATAGTAAACATAAATATATTCTTCACTTAAAAAATTTGCAACAAGCTTTAAAATACGGATTGAAATTAACAGCAAGACATAGGATTCTACGTTTTTCTCAATGATTGTGGTTGAAAAAATACATTGATTTAAATGCCGAGAAAAGAACTAATGCAAAAAATTCTTTTGAAAAAGACTTTTTCAAATTGATGAATAATGCAATGTTTGGTAAAACCATGGAATCTGTGCGTAAAAGATCTAATTGTAAATTGATAACAAGATACGAAGGAAAAAACGTAGTGAGAAATCTAATAAGTAGTCCATATTGCAAAAAATTTACAGTAATAGCTGAAAATTTAATAGTAATAGAACTACAACCTTCTGAACTTAAATTTGATAAACCGATTATAGTAGGAGCATGTGTTCTTGAACTCTCCAAGCTACCTATGTTTAACTTTCATTATAAATATATGAAAAAATGGTTTGCCAATCTAACTCTTATATATACGGATACAGATTCACTAGTATATCATATTATTAAAAAAGATCGAAATGAGATGGATATCTATCAGAGAATAAAGCATAACTTTGAATTGTTCGATACTTCAGACTACCCAGAAAATAATATTTTTAACATTCATAGGCATAATAAAAAAGTTTTAGGATGTTTTAAAGATGAAACAAATGGGGAAATGATAACACAGTTTTATGCTTTAAAAGCAAAAATGTATTCGTTCAAACTAGAATCAGATAATACGATAAAGAAGGCAAAAGGAGTTGTTAAAGCTACTCTAAAGAAAATTACATTTAATGATTATGTAAATACTCTGTTTAATGAAGAAAGTGTATATAGTGATATGTATAGAATACTAAGCAAAAACTTTGAATTATATACTATAAAACAGCGCACAAAACTTTGTCATCAGACGATGATAAACGTGTAATTCAAGAAAATAAAATTGATACACTAGCTCTTGGTTATAAAAAAATTAATAATTAGTTTTCAATAATTTATATTGGTAAAATGAACCTAATATTGGATTCCCAGCCAAGTCTTCCAATAGATATGAATAGGGATCTGTAGATTGTATTTTTACTATCTTGAAAACTTCCATAGACCAATTTGGTGTATATTTTTTTTCAAATACATGTTTTTATTTGGATATTCGAACAAAATCTCCGATTGAGAATCTTCTCTTAGCTTTTTGTTTAGAAGGAGGAGGGTCATTATGATATGCTATGCTATCATTATGACTAGGCTTCATTCCAGTTGTTCGATGTTTTTGATTATTATAAGTTTCAACAATTTTTTGAAGAATATCAATCCACTTGTAAGATCCATAAGCGAGAATTGTTTATGTAACATATTCTTCAATGTTCTATTGAATCGTTGTATAATAAGAAAACTTTACAATAAATTTTTGAGTTTTTAAATTTTTTATCAACAAGATAATAGTATTTCCGTCATGAGTAGCACAATTGTAGATTTACAAGGTTTTAAAGATATGAATAATAAATTTATATTGAAGGAATTGACAATCGTGAAAAATGGTAAAGAAATACAACATTTTATGGTTAAACCTCCATATGGATGGCAGTTTCTTGATAATAAATCACAATCTTCAAATCGATGGTTGAGCAAAAATTTCCATGGAATTGATTGGGAAGATGGATATGCACATTTCAATGATGTTCAATTAATTGTTAACGATATTTTAAGAGATTGTGATAATATTTATGTTAAAGGAATTGAGAAAGTAGAGTGGTGTAAGGATTTATTTAATATAAGTGTAAGCAACATTGAAGATGGATGGGCTTTTGATGAGGAAGAATATAAAGAGAGTAAAAAGAAAAATTTTCCTAGGTGTATAATCCATAATGGAATATGTGCGATTCAGAATGTATATAGAATAAATAATTATCTATACCTCTAAAAAGATGTACATGGAAGTATTTTTTTTATAATAATAAATGTGTATTATTTCATAAAAACATAAATATATGCATGTTATCTTTTAAACTGTTTTGAATATTATATGGAAGGAGGAGGGCTTTTGATGTTATAAAAATCACATTATATGATTTTAAATGAATAATTTTGCTTAAAACATGATTGGTGACTTAAGAAAGTTAACAATTGATGATCTCAACAATGAACTGTATGAAGATCAATATAGAATACATTTAAAGTTTTATGTTGCTGGACTACGATATGGTAATCTTAAAGTAATAGAATACATTTTAGGAAAATATCCTAGATTTATTCTATCAAATTTTCTATCTATGGCTGTCAAACGGAATCATCATCACATTATTGATTGTTTAATCAAATATAAAATAAAATACATTTACCAACTAAATCAGCATTTTGGAAAAATTAAAGAATTATTTAACGGATCTTCAGATTTCGATGGTGCCATTGAAGTATTTTTAAAAAAGAATAGCTTGCAAAAATACTTACAAGATGGATTAATTGAATGCATTACCTATGGATGAGTTAAAGCATTGGAATCTCTTTTTAATTTATGCATGGAAAATAACATTGAACTGAACTTTTATCTTTTTTCGAAAAATTTGAATACTTGGAAATGGTTGCTGAGAAAAATAACATCACCTACGAATGAAGAAGGGGAATTCATTAATGTAATCGAAGAAGAGGATGTTTGTGGAAGCGAAGATTGGTCACCGAGCAATAATGTAAACGACTATTTAAAAATTAAAGATTTCATAATTAAAAATCTTATATCTAGCGTCGTAGTTCTTATATCTAGGTCTAGCGTTCAAATCCTACTACTGTCTTTTGATTTAAAAAAAAATTATATTTCTATACTTGTAACATCTCAACATACATCAGTTGGACAACGACTTCTCAGCAAGAAGGTTCTCATTAGTAATTGGAAAATTGCCATTTCTAGCGCAGCAGAGTCATTAACCTTAAGATCATTGTCCTAGGATTTGTCTGGACGTAAATGTCTGCCACACCCCCTTGCCTCTCACACCTCCAACCTTGTCAGGTTATTAACCTTGTCTGGTAAGAGGGTCATTGTCTGGTGACCTGAATGTCTGGTGAATTACCTGGGTCATTGACTGGTAACGCAAGATGCATAGTCATATAAGAAAACTAGGATACCAGACAAGGTCGTTTAATGTAGGCCACCAGACAAGAATGCTCCCCTCCCCTTTCATATAAGAAAACTAGGTCATATAAGAAAACTAGGTCAAAGTGGTCCAGAACGCACATTTTCTAACTACTAAAATAACTACGAAAATGTCGTGTGTACAATTGAAATTTAATGTTAT
The DNA here is from genome assembly GCF_905475395.1 of Chrysoperla carnea. NCBI lineage: Eukaryota > Metazoa > Arthropoda > Insecta > Neuroptera > Chrysopidae > Chrysoperla > Chrysoperla carnea. Next base: position 74,051,988 of record NC_058341.1, read on the forward strand.
AAATAAAAAAGTCAGTGAAATAACAATTATTAAAAATATAGAAGAAAAGGAGAGGTTGCATATTAGTGGATATTGGAAATTGAAGTTTTTCGGAGGATGGTCAAATGCAATGAGACTAGGAGAAATGAGGAGGAGAATAGAGACAATCCTCTCATATGAGCGGATTTATTCAGTACATGTGGATGAAGAGGCAGAGAAAATTCTCTGCCAAAATTTAGTTAAGAAAATAGATGTAGCTGTAATGTGGGATTGTAAGCATTGTAAATAAATTAAGTATCTACCAATATAAATAATGTTAACAAACTATTTTTTATTTATATCCTGCTTAATTCATGTGAAGCGAGAAATATATGCTTGATTTTATTTCACGGTATATCTATTTTCAGGTTAACATATTATATGTTATTAATATCATGATGATGACTTTTTTTCAACTATACAATTATTTTGTATCTATCATAAGAATGACTCCATGGTTGGGTGGATGGCACACCCGTTCCTCGTTCTTATGGACCCGCGTTCAAATCTCTTTGTATACTGCTACCATTACAACTTACATCAGTTGGTCATCATCCTCCGAGCGAGAAGGTTGTTGGAAACTCCATTGTTGCGTCATTTGATACGTAATCTGGTGCACCCTCTCGCAAGGGCATCTCAAAATCTAGGTCACCAGACAACAACCTTCAAGTGCAATCTCCCTCGTGATATACATTTTCACATTTTAAATGTGACAGTTTGTTGCCATCTTAAATTTTTCTTTTCACTAGCATTTAATTTGATCATTGAAACACGATTTTCAATAGTTTTATTAACTTTGTCCGCTAAAGTTTTCAGTTCCATTGCAAGCCATCTTTCACAATTTTCACCTCTGTGTGATTTAAAATAATTTAGTTCATTTTTATATGTACAACACACATAGATGTACAACACACATCCTACACTGCAAGCAATATGTTTTTGATAATATTTTGCCTTTTTACCAACACATTCGTCTATGGGTGCTAACATAAACAGAAATGACTGTACGCTCTTTATTTGCAAAGTTTTTAAATTTCATTATTTTTTTTTGTCTGGATTTGGTAAAACAACTTTACATTTATTATACTATTCACATTCTTCACTATGTTTAATTAATTTTATTTCAGACACAAAATATTGTTGAAATCGATCACATACCGGGTGTTCCAGACTACCCGTCCAGGCTGATTATTTTTGAAAGAAAATTTTTTTTTGATTTGCAGTAGATGGCGCTGCAATCAACCAAAAACCGTTATTTTCGATGTGACGTTAAAATAGAGGCCTCTCAATGAAAAAACAAAAACGAAAAAACACGTATCTAATATTTTTCGAAACTCTACCGAACCATACTAAAACACCCCCTACCCTTAACCCCCTGTTAAGGGTAGGGGGTGCAACTTGAAAAAATCAAATGAAAACCCCCATTTTTTTGCGGATTTAGATTTTTCAGGAAAAAATACAATCCTTTCGTTTGAAACTTTTTTTTGATTTGCAGTAGATGGCGCTAAAATCAACGCAAATTATTAGTTGTTTTCAATTTTTAAGACAATCTGAGGCACCTCAATGAAAAAAATTGAAGCAAAAAATAATAGAAAAATGAAAACACAAACAAATGTAGAGTTAGAAGAAAACGATACAAAATCAACACAAAAATGAAACATTTTGAAATGTAAACAGAACTTATCGTTTTATTTTCATTTTATTTTAAATCATTTAATTCTTAGAACTGCAAGTGAACCATGTTTACATAGATCAATGTTATGATTTATGCTAATAAAAACTTGTCAGTTTTCGGCAATTTCTTGTTTTGTACGGATGTGTCAGATTATTTACCTGAAATTTAATAACTTTTTGTCATTGTTAGTTGTGTATTAATTGTAATATTTTTCAAATCATCGTTATAGTCGAAGGTAAGTTGCAATTCGAAAAAATTTTTATCAATATGATGTATTATTCTGATTCAATATTTTGTTCGTATAAAAAATATCATAGTTTTTTCAAATCTATTGTGTACTTTTAGGATGGTTTATGATAATGAAGAAGGTGTCCTAATGATCCAGATTTTGGGTGAAAGTGGGAATAATTACAGCGGTGCTGAACGATTATGGCGACAACGATATCCGAATCGCACGCCCCATTCAAGAAAAGTTTTCGAGCGTTTGAAAAAAAGATTAATAACGAAAGGCGTTATTCAACCCGATCACAACAAAGGAAAGGTGATTCGTCGACATGTGCGTGACAATCGATCCGTTGACATTATGGCATCAGTGCAAATTAATCCACGTGATTCTCTGAGTCGAAGATCGATGGATTCTGGCATTTCAAAAACGACCATCCACCGAATTTTGAAAGAAGCAAAATTCCACCCATACAGGATGATACTTCTACAAGCTTTGGAGGAAGGAGATTTTCCACGTCGTGAAGAATTCTGCAACTGGGCAAGAGACCAAGGTCCATTTTTTCATCGAAGGATATTGTTTTCCGACGAGTGTACCTTCAAAAGTGACGCAGAAGTCAACACCTCGAATTGCCGATTTTGGTCAGAGGAAAATCCTCATTGGTTTAGAGAAGTGGATTGTCAACATGTCTGGAAAGTCAATGTTTGGTGTGGCATCATTCACGACAAAATCATCGGGCCAATTTTCTTGGAACAGAACCTAAATGGAGCTAATTATGCATCACTGCTCGAAGAAGACCTCCACGATTGGCTGGACGAGTTACCACTGCCGTACCGAGATGGTATGTGGTTCCAACAAGATGGCTGTCCAGCACATACTTCCCGCGTTACTCGCACCGTGCTGAACCGAATGTTTCCTGGACGATGGATTGGAAAGTACGGCCCGATAGCCTGGCCAGCGCGATCTCCAGATCTTACCGTTCTCGATTACTATCTTTGGGGACGGGTGAAGGAGATCGTGTACAAAGATCGCCCAACGACCCGTGATGACATGAAGCAGCGGATACGCGCAGCTATCGCATCGCTAACAGCCGAAAAAATCAGGAGAGCAGTTAACGCTTTTTCAGGAAAAGTCAGATTATGCGCGCAACTGAACGGAGGGCGCATTGAGCAATTCAAGTGAAGTCCTGAAAATTTAGTTGGAATATGAAAATGAATTTAAATGTCGATGTCTTGTTTTTTTACGAAAAATTATTATTTTTGTTTGGATTTCTTTCCTTTTTCATTCATTTTTCATTCATTTTCATTTTTCAATTCATTTTTGTACAAATTTTCCGTTTGATAAACCTAAAAATAAATCGAAAATACCTTAATTGTATTTGAGTTGATTTCAGCGCCATCTACCTAAAAAAAATTCAATCAAAGAATTGCATTATTTCCTGAAAAATCTAAATCCGCAAAAATGGGGGTTTTCATTTGATTTTTTCAAGTTGCACCCCTTACCCAGGGGTAAGGAGTTGCACCCCTTAACAGGGGGTTAAGGATAGGGGGTGTTTTTAGTATGGTTCGGTAGAGTTTCGAAAAATATTAGATACGTGTTTTTTCGTTTTTGTTTTTTCATTGAGAGGCCTCTATTTTAACGTCACATCGAAAATAACGGTTTTTGGTTGATTGCAGCGCCATCTACTGCAAATCAAAAAAAAAATTTTCGAACAAAATGTTTCTATTTTTTTTTGACAAATTTGAATCTACAAAAAAAATTGGGGGTTTCTATTTGACTTTTTTAAGTTGCACCCCCTACCCCTAACAAGGGGTTGAAGGTAAGAGGTGTATTTAGTAGGGTGTGATAGAGTTTCAAAAAATATTTGATACGTGTTTTTTCGTCTTCATTTTTTTTTTTAAACTTTCAAAAATAATCAGCCTGGACGGGTGGTCTGGAACACCATGTATATATATTGCTCCATTGTGTGTACTCATTTGTCTTGATATAAGCCTCGATAAATTCTTTATCCAGCATAAATGATATTTAATATTTATATCATCATTATCATGCTTGATACTATCATAATCAAAATTACCATCATCATCTTCTAAATAAATATTTTGTATCATTAACAATTTAACATGAATTGCTTGTTTATTTGATGTTATAAACACTGGCTCAACACTAGATTTCCTTTTTTTACACAATTTTAAAATATATACATTTATACTTAGTCCATTTAATTTTTCAAATTTGGGGACTTGTTTCAATGTCATTGGAAAGCTAATACCTTTTAATTTCAAAATGTTCGAATAGTGTGGATATGAACTTATTCTGTTTGAATTCATCCTTACTGGATGTAGAGGTGAAGTTACTGCCCATGCAAAGCAAGCTTCATTATTATTTTTAACATTCACACAGGCTTGTTTCGCTTTAATACATTTTGGTAATTCCATGTATGATGAGCATCTTAATAATCGACATTTGTTTATATGTATTCTTAAATTAACTATGTTCCTAAAAGTGGTTCTTCAACATTCGTCAAAAACCATTTTTTTAGATCTGTTTGACGATCGATAATTACATACTTATTATTAAAACATTTCAGTGCAGATACATTTCCATTATCAATACTCTGAACAAACTCACAATATAATGATGTATTCACCTTTATAAATTCAAAACTGTTAAAATGTTTTTGATTCGCATACTAAACATCAATACAGCGTCCTTCAAAAAAAATTTAGGTTCTTTGTAAATTAAATTTACTATTACACTTATCCTTAAACGGCTTTCGAATGCTGACTCGATGTCTTCCCACTTCATTCCACGAACTTTTTTCCCTTTGACATAACTACCGCCCTTATGTAAAAATGTCTTGATTTGTTCGCGAAAGCTTATCATTGCAAAAATACAAGCTTCCATATGACTTTTTGTCCGAACACATGTACATTCCTTTAGAAATTTTTTGAAATGACGAATATTTAAACAACAGTATTTGAACCATTTTTCTAAATTTTTTAAATTATTTGTCTTTTAAAATAGTCACAACTTCCCCCATTTTTTTCACTATCTGCCCACTTAGCTCAATACCGCAATCCATTATTATTATTTTTTGATCATTTACACACGCTGTGTTTTAAGAGAAAATAACTTCTTTACAATAATCATTATTTATACTTTTCATCTAAACCTACTAAAAAAATTTTTCAAAACCATTTATGAATTATATAATTTATTACATAAAATATAAGTTTATAATTTATTATATATGTGTACATAAAATAATAGTTGTTATGAAATTTTTTTCAATTTCATATTCATTCCTCAATCTTGGTTAACTAAACGAACTTAAATAATATCATATGTATTTTTAGTTCTTGGTCACTGGCGCTTTCGTCACTCAAGGTATGAATCATGTTAATGAGTGCCATAGTAGGTATTCTTGCATTACCTATTACATGGGTAAGTCTCTTCTTGACCGAACGGTGAAGCATACGCATATAAAATGGAGTCGATTCAACATACATATTATAAGGGAGAAAAGTAAAAGAAGTATATTTTAATTTTGGTATTTGAATAATTATGGAAATATCAATCAAATTTAATTAAATGGTTGTGACAATTTAGTTGTTACTCTTAATCCGATGAATCATGATTTGTTTGATCTAATTAATGTACCACTTTGGTTTTGTAAATAAATTCAACTTGTATGCCAGACCTCGTGTTCACTTATCGTGGTCCTGGTTGTTTTTGAAATATAAAATATGTTCACACGTTGTCACTCAGAAGCCAACTATAAATTAATTATCTTCGGTTACAATATTTTTTAATTATCAATTATGGTAAAATAATATATTTTCTGAAGGATTTTTGGAACATTTGTAAATAGTTTTCTTATATATTGTTAGGCCCTGGACAGCGTTATCCTTAAAAACGTGGCTCTAGCACACTAAATCATTCATATTATTATTAAGTAATAATATTTTAAATAACCTAATTTGAAATATTTATTCATTAAGCTAGTTACTTATGTTAGCAATCATAATAACTGAATTGAGGTCTAAGTTGTAATCCAACGACACGGCATGGTTTTGATTATATTTACTTGTCAGCAAAAACTTATATTCAATATTCAATTTTTACGTCATAATATTTTATATTTTGACCTAAATGTTTTATATTTAAAGGCAATCTAAAATATTCAAAATTCATACAGTGATTATTACAACTTGGACTTACATATTTACCATACTGTGATCTAAGTTTAAAATCTAATAACGTTAATCAAGTCAAACAATAAAGTGATATTATTCAAAATATTAAAAAAAGTCGTTTTCATTCTACAAAGGATTCATAAGGTCTCTCCTTTCTAAATACAAAGACCTTTGGTGGCAGCATCATCCCCTGGACCCCCAACACAAGGCAGGTCCGTAACAATATACATATGTATATATATATATATATATATATATATTTTTTTTTATAAATTGTATATGTGGAAACTTTGATTTGTCTATAAATTATCTCATGTACATAGTAACATCATCTTTTATTATTCTTTCTTACAGCGCCATAAAAAGGGGAGTAAGGGTTTGGTGAAGCCGAATCCTATTTCACACGGCTACGTCCCACTCCATGTGAAAGGTCTGCTTTCTCTGGGGGTGTGTGTTAACTCTCTATTAACACATGGTTAATGGGCCCAACACACTTTCCATTGACAATCACTATATTTTTAAAAATAAGTATTTATATCCTTTGAAATTTTGATTCCTATCAAAATTTTATTGTCTATCAGTTTAACCTTCTTGGTTTAATTTTTTTTTCTGCTACATAGTATATAATTCAATTTTGTCTTTGTAATGTTGTTGTGTTCCATAAGGTTAGGAACGTTGGCAATTCCTCCAATATTTTGCCATCATAATAATTTCGAAATAAGCCATCAGTACGCCTCAAACATTGTAGTTCAAAATACCGCCATCCTACAGGGTGATAAAATTCTCCTCCCAATCTATCTTCACACCCATACATCAGTTCCATAAGTTCCATCACCATTTTATGAATTTCAACCTTCCTCACTGTAATCAATTCCTCCTAGCTTCTTTTGACGCCACTAATTTTTTGAAATGATTTGGTGTATAAAACAACACTTGCAAACATGTTGGTATAAACCAACTTATAAATACATTGTACTCAGAGCATGTTCCGTCTAAACCCATTTTTTTATCAAAAAAATATTATTATGATTTCAATAACGTTTTGGTTTAATATGTAATTTGATATGGTTACCATCGTGCTTTTTATATCATTTTTTTAAATAACTGATTCCTACTTATTTATATTTAATAAAATTATTTTTATTTTATTTATTTTAAACATATTTTTCTATCAAAAATTGATAAGAAATTGTGTTTTTCCTTGTTTATTTTGAACTAATTAAAATAATTACTTTTTTCTACAACCCACATCTTACAGTTTAAAGACCACAAGTAAATTTTTTTAGATCAATTTTATATTTTGTAATTTTAATTAAAAAAATTAATATTACATTTAAAATAATCACAAAATTTATTATAATATACATAAATAATTAACAAATATATACCAACGACAATATTAATAATGTCGTATCAAAAAAATGTAAAGGAAAAAAGTATTGTTTTTATAGAGTAAATAAACTTCAACCAAATAAATCGATCGTCGGTAGCTTAATTGGTTAAAGCGTTCAACTTCACTTTGTTTGCTTACGAATATCCATTTACCATCCAAGTTATCTTAATAGTTACGGTAAGTATAAATAACTTCTCTCTCTAATGATTTGTTTCAAACAAAGTCTGAAGAAAGATGTTGGTTCGAACCCAACTCGATGATTCACTTTTTTATTTTTTTAAAAATCAACTTCCTTTAAGAAAAAAACGACAATTTCTTATAATTCATATTTTTGGAGATTTATTATCAACTTCCGTTAACCACAAACCACACAGTATGGCATTTCATAAAAATCCTAAACCACTAATTTAACCACAATATCGTATTAATTAAAAAAATTAATAACCACACTTATTTCCTGTTAATTTGCTTCCTATAGTAATTTTTTTAAATGTTACTGATTTTTTTAAAGCTAAATTCTCTCTCTAACTTGGTTTTTTCTCATTAAATTCAACTTCCCTTAAGTACTACTTATTTCTTATCTTAGCCACAATTCGAAAAATTTGCTTCCGCTTCATTAAAAATTTACCGTACCAAAAATCATTCGTTCAAATCAAACTAAGGGCTCTAGCCTACGTCATCAACACTCTACACACTACTCTCCCTTATCACATTTTTACATGTATTTTTCCTATACAACTTTTTAAATCTACTACCATTTCTTTAAGGGGATTAACATAGGGGTTTATACCGTTCGCTCATGGCTTAACTACTACCATGGAATCAGTTCCGAAACGACGCAAGTGTAAATTAGTAACAAATTATGAGAGGAAAAAGGGTGTTAGAAACTTGGCAAGTAGCCCATATTTGTAAAAATTCAGTCCTTGGACATAATTAGATAGAAAGTAGTAATCCAAATTAGAGGAGACTTTTACAATAAAAACATCTGGGATTCAATTAGTTGCCCAAAAAACTTTAAGCAGCGAGCTAAAAGATACGCAGAACTTTAGGGTAACATGGAGTAAATAGAGTAATAAAAAATAAAAAAAGAATAACGTCCCAGTTCAGAATTAAAATACATACGTTTAATATTGTATTTACGTTAATTATATCTCTAAATCAATCTTATTTAAGGTATGACTATAGAAACTGTCAAAGGTTATAGGATGTTACTTTGAAATTTTATATGTTCGATTGAAGGTTAAAACCCTTAACAACCCACAAGTGTCTTGCGGACTCATTTTTATGTTTAAAGATGTATAAAAACTAAATTATTTGTCTCTGCAAAAAACCCTTTTATCTAATCTATCCTTATGGTTTACTGATTCCAAAAGTGTAATGAAAACTTTTATAATATTATTAGTTTTTTTATATATAATCAAGACACAATAACAATTTGTAACAGGAATATGTGGGTAGGTAGGTCGGCAGTCGGAAACGATTCAATTGTAAGGATCCATCTTCACGACTTTTTCGATGGAGAGTTAAACTAATGGAATGCGATTACAAAATCATATACAAACCTGGAAAAATAAATTCCTATGCAGATTGCCTCAGTAGGCCAATTCACAATATAAATACTACTATCAATTTGTAATAATTTCCAAAAAGTTCACCAACAAACATTGGACATTCCCGTACCAAAACGAAAAATATTGAGTTTAGAAAATATCTCTAACTTAATAATCCCATACTCATGTGATCTATCATCAAATAATAATTATTCTTATTATGTAGAAGAAAATTGCACTAACTTAACAAAATTTAAGAATAAACCCGGAGAAATTGCGATTCTAAACTCATTAAAAGAGAAACAAAAAATAATCCTCTTATTTGTTAAACAGTTTCATATTGATTCCTTAGAATTTTCAAACTTGTTTGAATGTCTTAAAAACCTTAAAACAATATCAGAACTTCAAAACTTAAACAACCTTACAATTGCGAACATACCATTCAACAATCCAAACATAAAAACAGAAACTTTTTATCCAATGTTACACTATCTATTTCCAAATAAAGAATTGCGAATTTTGCAACATATTCGAATTGAACATCACTGAAAGGAAGCTATCAAAGCTGTCCTCAAAGAAAATCACGATGATGTTCTAGTAGGACATCCCGATTTTAATGAATGAACGACAGAATGCGTGAAAATTATTCTTGGAATACAATAAAATAGGATATTCAAAATTATATAAAAAATTGTAAGATCTGTCAAGCAGTGAAAACAAACTTCAAACCAAATAAATCCCCAATGATTATTACCTCTACTTCAAATCCATTTAACGAACAAATAGCAATGGACATAATGGGTCCATATCCCGAAACTCCCAGTGGAAATAGATTCATCTTAATGATACAAGATGACTTAACTAAATTCATACAATCGTACCCAATGACTAATCATAATGCCGAAATCGTGGCTATTCATCTCTTAAAATATTGTTCTATTTTTGGTTTCCCATCATACATCTTAATAGACCAAGGAACCGAATTTAGCTTTAAACTTTTTAAAGAAATCTCAAAACTTTTACAAATGAAACACAAAATGACCAGTCCATATCATCCCCAAACAAACGTTAGTCTCGAAAGAACACATCTTACCCTAGGAGATTATATAAGATGTTACATAGACAAAAACCATGACAATTGGGATGAGATAGCTCGTTTATCTAGCAACGCATTCATACAATACTCACAAACATAAGTCAACTAATGAAATTCTTTACACCTTAGTGTTTGGTAAAAACCAACTATCCTTATTCGAAAAACCAAAAGACTTACAAAACTTACTCTAACCTGGTACAAGACATTACTGACAAATTCAAAATAATCAGAGAAACCGCTAAATAACAATTAATTAAAACAAAACACTCAACGAAAAATCATTACGATAAAACACATAAACGCGAGTATTCATTTCCTGAAAGTCAACTTGTCTTACTAAAAGACAATTTATCTAAAGCTCAAAGTAAAAAATTAAACCCTCAATTTAAAGGCCCTCACAAAATTATTCCAATTCACAATAACAATACAGCCACTTTAGAAATCTCCAAAAACAAACGTCGCACATACCATTTTAACAATCTGAAACCTTTTATTTCAGGCGACAGCAATGAACCAGACGACAATCCTGATAATAGTCATAGCAACCCTCATGACCCAGGTCCTAATAACCCAATCCTACAGGATCGAATCAAATAAAACTTCCTCTGGACTATTCTACAAACATTTAGGTACTGCTAAAACAAGCAACCAAAAATATTCCCGATTAATTAACTATAATTTAATTTTACTAGATAATCAATTAGAATTAATTAACAATCAATATACCAAAGCAATTACGTTATGTCATTTAATCTTCTATTGTAAAATCAAATTCAGGAATTACACAACATTATAACTCAAATTAAAAATAAATTATCATTACTTCAAAATCATACCCGACAAAAGAGAGGAATAATCAATGGCGTGTCCACCGGTCTCAAATGGCTTTTCGGTACTCCCGATGCAGACGGCGCAATTTTTTATTCAGACTCAATAAAATCTTTAATTGACGATAAAAGACAAACTCATACACTCATGCAACAAGTTCGCATAATATCCTCAACCATTAAAAATTTAAATAACTCACTAACTAATTTACAAAACAACGAAAATGTGCTAAACAGTAATGTTCGATTATTTAACAATTATTCAAAAACTACTACAAATCTAATACAAAGAGAGAGAACTGAAATCTCTATAATAGAGCATGTCACTCTCTTATCAAATATCGCAAACGAATTGTTACAAAACCAAATAGAAAAATACTTATTATATCTCACCTTAATTCGACATGGCATAATAGATTATAACACAGCTAACCCTAAAACACTTTATGGAAAATTAGAATTAATCTCATATAGATATTAATTACCAATCTCTCTAAGCATGCAAACTGTTGAAACTTATTATAAAATTATAGACATTAAAGCCTTTTTACAAGACAATAACTTGGTAATACAATTAGGCCTCCACATAACATCGTTAAACTACTACGATCTATTGCAAGTTTACCCTCTTCCAACACCTCAGCTAAATAATTCATACGTTTACTCTTATATTCAACCTGAAAGTCCTCTTATCCTATTCTCAAAACCAAGAACACAATACGCTATGTTAAAGACTTTAGACAGCTGCAAAGAAATCTTTGAAAATCAATGGCTATGTAAACCAATTCCTACGTTCAGAAAACACAACGAAAATAGCTGCGAAATACAATTATTTTCAAAAATCACAAAAGAAATTTCTAAGTCATGTGAAGTCAAAATCTCAATGGCTCTTCGTCACTTCAAAACCAATTTCATTAAATATATTATGTCACAATACGCCAGATCACGAAGAAGAAATTAACAAAATTGGTATCCTCACGTTAGACTCGAACTGTAAAGCATTTACAGACACCAACACTATGGAAACAAATGACCTTAGAAAACAAAACTACAACAATCAAAATTCCAATAACCGGCATTACCCAAGACGATTGCTGCGTCAAACACCAAATAAATTTGACTTTAAGCTCTCTTCAACTTCAACCAATCAAATTCGCTCATTTGGATGATCTAAACGAAATTAAATTTGCACAAAATCGTCTACAACAATTCGACGAAATACTACAAGAACAACTATCCAAACCATTTATAATTCAACATTCATCTTGGTTCACCACAGCTACATCAATAACTTCTGGAATCGTATTACTTGCAATTTCTTACAACCTTTTCAAATGGTGTGGTTTAATAAATACACTCAAAAAACTACTCTGCTGTACTAAAACTCCTCGTTCTAATCAAGGAAGTCCTTGTATAAAAATCTTCAATCAATGCTATCAAAGCCAAGAAGATAAACCTCAAAATATTTCTTACAACGTCCAATATACACCCGACAATCAAACACTTACCTACCCAACATTAACTCCACATCAAGAATCAAGCAAACATCTAGCCCCACATTACGTAACAAATAAAATCAGCTCAAGGCGATCAACTGCTTCATGAGGACACTTCAAACCTGCTAAGAAAAAGTATGCAACTCAATTAAACAATGAAATAAATTCCCCCTAGTTCCAATCTTTTACCCCGGGAGGAGTGTTAGTCACCACATTAATTATATTAAATCGTCTTTTTTACCTGATATGGTTATATCATAATTGTCACGTTCTCACGTTTAGCAAAATGGCAGAATTGCAATTTTTTTATATAAAAGCCAGGAATCAATCAATACAAAAACAGATCTAAATTTACAGTAAAATAGTAACTGCTAATACAGAGATACGTCTCTCTGTTAAGTCAACATTGTAAACCATTGTATTTTTGTAACAATTAAATAAAGTTAAAGTAATTATTATTAAATAATTTGTGTTATCATTGTTCAATTCTACAACGGAGGATCTCATCAAGTCTGGTAATAAATAAATTATTATCAATAAATTAGTGTTATTCCAATACAAATAAGAATATACTTCAATAAGTAACATCTTAACTATTGGAAGTACCACCAACAGTCAATTTACTAGTTCCCTAGTTAAGTCCTGTTGGATTTGTGGAATATACTAGTAGCCTAATCAATACAACTTCAAGTTTACGGAGTTGTACTTAACAACTGCCCTGGTGACAGCGTGCTAACTGTTGGAACATCATCAACGATCGCCGACCGAGTAATTCAATCGCCGAATCAAGAGGAATCCAACAACATATATTTATGTAAACTACACACCAGCATAACATATGTTAAACATAACCTCAATTCCTCGTTGTATTTTAATTATAAGAACTAAAAAAATGTTTATTTGCTTTTTAAAAATTTAAACAATTCTGGCCAAAGAAGATAAACTGTCTTTTTTCAAATTGATGCGCAGCCACTCCATCTCATTAGCAACTTAGATTTCCACACTTATCTACGTATTAAAGGTATGAAATTATTAACATTCATAAATTCTGGTATTTGTAATGACTATAAAGATAAATCTTCTTCTTAACAGATAATGCTGTAGCTCATAAATTTGTTGAAGATTTAATTGCTTCTGGACGTTTTCCAATCCATGCTGCTCCATGGACTACAATTTACCGCTGCTACGACGGCATTGAATTTATAGCAGTCAATTAATGTCTAACTTTTTATAATTTCATTAATAATTAAAATGTTTAAATTATGCAAATTAACATTAAACTAATTTATGTGAATTTATAATATGACTAATTTATAACAAAAATTTTGGTTGTGTTAATTTTAAATTTTCGCGCGTTTACAGTTGTACCAGATAAGATAATATATAAGAAGGTATTCCAATCCTGCAATGCATGATGGGAAATGTGTCAAGCGGTCGCGCCACCACGAGTGTGTCAGACACACTAGCCGGGATATAAAGTCGTTTCATGCTAACTCCTCAAATAATAAAATTTATTTTTTAATAATAGCGTTATTATTCAATCGATGAACGTAGTTAAAATGTTTGCGATCGTCTTTTATTTAAAAATGTCGATATGTTTTTAATGACGTTTTGTTGTTGAGTGTGAATTAAAAAAGTTAGTCATGTAAGTATTGTTAAAAAGTCTAATGTTGTGTTTTTTATCATTGTTTATCGTAATATTATTGAAGCTGATATTAATTAAAAATAGATAATGGGTGGATGTAGCTTTCCTAACTGCCACAATAGCAGCGAGAAAGGCTTCAAAATTCTGCGTTTTCCCAGATGTTCTGAAATTAGAGATAAATGGGTAACTGCATGCAAAATTTTGAAAAAACTGACAGAAAATTCTCGTCTGTGTGAGGTTTGCTATCATATTTATATATATTTTTCTGATTTACTTGAATATAATTTTTGAACTCTCGCTATAAGATGTTAATCTTGTTTTTTAATGTTAATAGGGTCATTTCAGCAAGGAGCTATTTGTTATTGAGGGTAACAACTTTATATTTAAAAAAAATGTTGTTCCGGATATTTTGATACCGTCTCCAGGTAAACCTTTTTGCGCTGATGAAGAGGATGACTTATATGTAATCAGCAATAAGAGACATAAGTCTGGTGTGTCCGAATTGACAGAACGTAAGTGTAAATCAATCTTTTACCTACTTAAAAAATTATTTAGAACACAACATGATGATTGACTAAAATGAAATTTGTTATTTCATGTGTTTTGATCAGCGTTTGGAAAAGTAATTATAATATTTCATGCAAAAAATTTGTACTGGTAAAATATCTGTAAGGTATATTAATTTAAATCCATTGGGTGAGTAAAATTAATGAAAAAATTGTCGTCACAACTTTTGTGCTATTTACTTAGTGTACGTTTTTAATTTTCATAGCATGTAGACTCAAATTATTTAATTTTCTTCATGTTTTAAATGATTGGAATGGTTATATGGGATTTTAAGAATAATAATACCATTGTTTTAGTATGAATCAACTCATTATCTGTGTGTACTTGTCTTTTATTGTATTCTATACATTGCTACATGCCACCTTTTGCTATCTTCAGCCATTTATCGTTAATGCTAATAAAATTTTTTGTAATTTAGACTTGGAAATCTCTGAAAATGAGAATACTGAAGATCCCCAAGAAACTCAACCTGAAAGCTCGAGAGGTCATAATCGCTCAAACTATGATGCTCCTAAGTCATCAAGAGAATTATTTTTAGAGCAACGAGTTGAACAGCTATTTGAGGAGAATACTTTGTTGAAAAATCAGGTAATATTAAACACCTGTAATATAATCAATTGAATAATTTTGTCAGTTATAAATAAATCGTATAAAAAGAAATAAATTTTGTTTGTCTCTGTCATTGAGAAATATTAATTAATTACCGTAAATATTTTCATTGTAGGTGGTGCACATGAGAAAAAATTCGGAAGAATTAAATACTAATTTGGGAAAGTTTCTGAATCCTGACCAATTGTTATTTTTAAAAGGCAATGCTTCTACGAATTCTAAGCCATGGTCGGAAGAAACAATAAAAAAAGGACTGCGGATTAGATTGCTAATGGGAACCAAAGCTTATAAAACCCTAAGGGATACTGAAGGGTTTCCTTTACCTGCTTTTTCTACTCTTTACAATAGACTATCTGGTTTTAATTTTGCTCCTGGGACTTTCACTAACATTATTGAATGGTTAGGAGTCAAAATTCGTCAAGAAAACAACCAAACTGCTAAATATTGTGTTCTTGCATTAGATGAAATGTCTATTCATCCAGCAGTTGAATATGACCGTGCTTTAGGGAATTTTATCGGACTTGTAACTCCTGAATTAGCAAGAGATCCCAGTGAAGCTGATTCAATGGCTTCTCACGCAGTAGCTTTTGTCGCTCGTGGGTTGACAACCCACTGGAAGCAATTAGTTGGCTATGCTTTAACTGGTAAATCTGTCACCTCTGATCTTCTTTGGGATTATGTCAAGCAAATAGTGAATGTACTCTACGAGAATGGAATAATCGTCAAATGTATTTCTTCAGACGAAGGATCAACCAACGTGGGTATGTGGACGAAAAATAGTGTTACATCCAGCCGTCATTTAATTTCTTCCTTCAGTCAGCATCCGTCAAACCCTGAAGAACGTCTTCATTGGACATCTGATGTTCCACATATTCTTAAACGCATTTGGTCTCAACTTCTCAAAACTAAATTTATTTTACCTTCTACTATTGTAGAAGCAAATAATTTGCCATCGCGTGAGGTTGATATCAGCCATGTCAGGCAGCTAGTTGAATGGCAATCAACAGGTGGACCTGTATTAGTAAAAGGTCTTACTGCTGCAATTCTGGATCCTTCACAGTTCGATAAAAATGCACGTTGGATTAGCAAGAAAAATTTTTAGCGCTGAAATGGGACAGGCATTGATTTTGACAGCACAAACTGGACTCCTTCCGCTAGAAGCTATGACAACCGGTTGGTTCATTTCTTTGTGTAGCCAATGGTATGAGTTTATGGTTTGTCGGCATAAAAGTAATTCTCTTGGAACTGATGAAGCTTCTTACGAGCGAGTCGAGTTTCTTCAGAATTTTATTGAACTTACAAGAGAATTACAATTCAGTTCTGATAATAAATGGAAACCCATTCAACGAGGAATAATTCTTGCAACAACAACAGCACTGAATTTGCGTGAAGAATTAGTTTTATCGGGGAAATTTTATCGGGGAATCTTCTTACGGGGCGTCTAACATCTAGTCCTGTGGAAAATTTATTTTCTCAAGTTCGAGCTGGTGGTGAAATTCATCCTAAACCTCGTCAACTACGATACAGAATGCGTTTGATTGCTGTAGCACAGTATTTACGAGTTCCATCATCTGCATCCTACGAAGACGATGATGAACCATACTACCTCGAATTTCTTCGACAAAAAAATAAAGAGCTGCATAGTTCAGAAGACGAAACACAATATATCCTCGAGATGCCTGATGATTGTGAATTGACAGAGATTCAAAAATACGGGCTGTATTATCTTTGTGGTTGGGCAGTATTTGTTTCGTCCTCTAATTGCGAAGTATGTGAAAAGGCTATCAATTCTCCAGAACCTTTATCGAATGCAAGCTCTGACTGGACTGATATGATAAATCGTGGCAACTTAAAGCATCCTACTGAAGCAGTATATCAACTTCTTAAAAAAGCCGAAGAAGTATTCACTAGTTATGGAAAAACTTTATTACATCTGCAGAATGTTCATGAGCTTTTAACGAAGAGTATTCAAGAAGCTGTTGAACATTCGCTTGTTTTTCCTGATTGCCACAAGATCCGTGAAAAAATTTTGGGGAAATTCATTTCCTTACGGCTTCACATTCTAGCCAAAGATATTACAGTGCAACCAGAAAACCAAAATCTTGTTGTTTTTAGTTCCCGAAGTGCATATATGCGTACTTCTACGAAAACTGTTCGCTAATAAATTTTTAAGATTTATTATAATAATATTTTGACTACTTATTTTTTTAAAGATACTATAAATTTGCTTGTTTTCAGTATTACGAATGCTAAAAATATTTATAATATCTTAATTCTTAATTATTTAATTATTAAAATTAATAAACAATAATTTATTAATCAAACTTTGGTATTTATTTGGATTTCAAATTTATTACTGTAATTTATATTGCATTTTTTCTAATACTAATTACTTTTTTGTGTATAATCCACAAATCTGGAATAATTAATCAATAAAAAAAAAAAAAAAAAAAAATATGCATTACCATGGATTCGAACTCAGTGTAAGTGATCGGTAAGCATGCAAAAAGCTGCGGCTCTAAGAGACCACTTAAAATGTCTAGATCAGAGGTATCTGATAAACTGTGTTTGAGAAAAACCGGTGTAACCGGAGAAATTGCGGACACAATAAAAAACAATTAATTAAAGGTTTTTAATTACTAATTATTATTTATTATTGTTATGGAAGGGTAAAAATAATTTTTTCTGACGCTGAATTATTATTAAAAAATAAATTTTATTATTTGAGGAGTTAGCATGAAACGACTTTATAACCCGGCTAGTGTGTCTGACACACTCGTGGTGGCGCGACCGCTTGACACATTTCCCATCATGCATTGCAGGATTGGAATACCTTCTTATATATTATCTTAGTACCAGAATACTAGAAGCCATTTTAAATAACTATAATAATAAACGGTCAACGGCCAATTTTTAAAAGCCGTTACAACTTTAATATTTTTTAAACAGTAAATTATGTTAAGTATGCAGTTAGAATAATTTGTCTATTGGTTTTCTTGCTATTAATTAAAAATGCGTTGTATTTTAACACGTAAGTACTTATTTATTAAAATGAAATAATATTAATTGTTAATTTTCTAAAGGTCAATTTTTTATTGTCATGATTTGTTTTTGTTGTAGCACTCCCAAGAGACCGGCAATTCTTTATTGATTAATCAAAATCTATCGTACTTTGTTCCTGATGTTGATTTTGATACATTAAAATTAAACAGTATGTAATCATTTTAAAAATTCCTTAAACACTTTTTTATTAATTAAATCTTTCAACTATTTGTATGTGATAGCTCTAAAGAAGAAGCTTGGTCCTTTCTATTGGATCTCCGACAAATAACATACCGACACCAAATAACGGAATACACGGTTTCAGTTTTAGATTTGATGTTATCGATTTGTAAGTTGAGAAGTATTTAAATATTTTTACTACAAACGAATAATTAATAATGTATTTTTTTCAGTGTAAGCATTGATGAGGATACTTTTTCTGATGAAAAACGTGGTGATAAAAATAAAGATAGTGCTCAGCCAAGTACAAGCTCACAAGCAGATACATTTTAGTTAATGAAAGGAAATTCAACAAAACGTCAATCATCAAAATTAACAAATAGACCTAACACTCCTACTCTTAAACTTGTGAATAACTTTAACTCTTCAAAAGTTGAAGACTGCCCAAATGAAGCTCTATTTTATCTACCTTCCAGGTTTATCATTTTTTTCGGATATTTCTCCTTGATTTTTTTATTCATCAGTAGACGTTATGCTTTTAATTTTCTAACTGAATCCTTGTCTTTTCCTTTTTTCTCCAGTAAAATTTGTTCCTCTAAAAAGAAGAAATCTCCAAGTCCTTACCGGAAATTTTTTATTCAAACGATTACTGGAGGAACCTTGTAAATTATGCAGCTAACCAGTTGCTTCTGCTAAGTTTACTACAAACTTAGGAAAGCAACGACTTTATTTATTTTTATTCTAGGTCATATTTTTGTAATGTTTTTTATTTAAATTTGATTTTTTATTTAGAACATAACATCGAGAGATAAACGGCGATGATGTTGAAATCGTTGAGTTGATCACAAAAACCCAAAATGAACCTCCAGCCAAAATTTCTAAAATTGTTTCAAAACCAGCTACCGTGGTTTCATATAGATCGTCTCAACCTCGTATTGATTTGAGTTTTAAATCAATTTCTTCTTTTAATTAATTGTTATCTATTTATAACTCATGCATAAATGGCAAAGTTTTGTAATAAAAATAAATATTTGGGGCTGATTATTGAAGCAGTGAGAAGTCGCAACTTTCTGTAAAAACATTATCTGCCGCCTTAACAGTCAAATTTAATATGCAACATGAAAGTTGTTCGGATGTGGCTACATTATTAGACGAACATCGTCATTTAGCAAAAAAAAATCCACTCCGAAGAAAAATATGTTTTTAAAAGAAAATAAAGTTTTTATCGTTCTTTCTTCTTCTTTTTTCACCTATGGGGCCGTTCAAGTATTACGTAAGCACCAAAGGGGGGGTGGGGGTCTCTGTTTTGCTTATTTTGGATGACATGGGGGGTGGGGGGGGGGGGTCTAGATGATGATTACGTCATCGTTAGTTATTTAAGTTTTTTCGGGGATTCCCGCAAATAATACATATGCGTAGGCACTCGCTTTGAGAACTGATTAGGGGAATTACCGCGCACACGGAAAAAAAAATACGTAACAGTAACAAATAAAAATCTGTAGTAGTAACAGTCTCGTTGCTCTGTTACAGTAACAAAAAAAATCTGTTGTGGCTACAGATTTTAGTTTGTAAATGCTACAGTCTTGATACTCTGTTAGATTTACAGACAAAATTTATTTTAGTTACAGACTTTAAGTTTTTAAATGCAACAGTTTTAGTTTTCTGTTGTATTTACAAACTAAAATTTACAATAATGACAAACAAAGTTCTCTTTTCATTTTTAGGTGCTAAAAAGCAAATAAGTAATTTGCACATTTACATAAATATACATTTGTTGTGTCTGTCTGTCTGTACCGTCTAATCTCCAAAACGGATTAACCGATTGCAATTAAATGTTGCATACACATGAAGGCCATTGTCCGGGAAGACATGGGCTACTTTTTCTTTCCAAGTTAATTGTTTATAACAATGGAATTTGTTATGAACAATTAAAAACGGGATCTATGCAATAAATTTAAGTTTTTTTAACGGGAACTTTTTTATTTGATTGAAAAAATGTTACCAACGATATGACATAGAAGTTAATTAACTCCAGTTGTTTGTAGCAATTGAATTTGTTATAAACAATTGAAAACGGGATCTATGCAATGAATTTGAGTTTTTTTAACGGGAATTTTTTTATTTGGCTAAAATAATGTTACCAACGATGTGACAGAGAAGTAAACAAACTCCGTTTGTTTATAACATTTAGAATTGTTATAAACAATTAAAAATGGGATATATGCAATGAATTTGAGTTTTTCACATAATTGTTTGTTCTCTAAAAAAATCGTCAAGACTTCTGATTTTTTTTTTCTTGTGCGTATCAAACTGTACCAGAAGGTTTTGACGATTATCTTAAGTCTAAAAAAATCGTCAAAAACTCAAAAATCAGTAAAAAAAAAAACAATTTGAAAATGTAACAGTGATTTTTGAAATGTTTTACGTCAAAATCTTCGAAACATTAATTCTAAGTTCACACACTTGAAATTATTAAAATACTAAAAAGATTATTTTTAAAACCCTTTTAACATGTCCATACGCAGTAAAAAAATGTGTTAGCAGTTGACTGTTACTACTACAGATTTTTATTTGTTACTGTTACGTATTTTTTTTTCCGTGCATTAGGGAAATTACCGTGCGCTATTCACTTGTCTAATAATTCACTCTCGTGCCGGTCGGCTGCAAGTGCGCATCTATCAGTATTGTTTTGTTTAGATTCTAAACGTATTGTAAGCATTGAAAGTTATCATTTGTGTTTATGTTGATGCAATTAGCCAAAGTTTAACGTTTTAATTATTTAAATTTAAATATCTTATTAGAATGTCATATCATATAGACAAATCCAAGTTATACCAAAAACTGTTCGAAAGTTTTAAAAAATCTCATACTGGGACGAAAGTGCAAAATGTACAAAAGTTAGTTAACGAAGTTTGGCGAAATTATAAATTACAAGCAAAGTCAGATAAGGAACTAGATATTATTGTATCTAAGAGAATTGAAGAAGAATTGCAAGCGGCGACTAAAAATAAATCCAATCTGCTTCATTTTTTTTCCAAGGTGAGTAAATATAAGTACAAAGTTTCTCTTTACGTTCTGTAACAATTAAAACGATTTATGAGTAAAAAATATGATGGCCTATCTCAAAGTAAAAAGGTAAATGATTGATATTTTATTTCTTAAGATCGACTCCGGCAATTGGTCACAAAATACACGGTGTTTTCAATATCTGTATGTGAAGGGTTTCTGTGGGGAAAAGCTTTCAATAATATTTAAACGCCGGTTTTATTAAATACGGTGAATTTATGTAGCTTAATAAGAGAATATCTAGCAGAACTCTTAGAAATTTTTCATTTTTAGGCAACGTCTTCTACCAGTAAACCTGCAGAAAAAACACAAATTATACAGCCATTTTCTAACATTGAAAAACAGAAAGAAGATAAAATTAAAACCGGCAATGAATCACAAGAGCAATGCGAAAATAATAATAATGCAGATAAACAAAGAGCAAAACCTTCTCAAGAAGCTTTGAAAAATAAGATTACTCTACTCGAAAAAAATCTGAACGCTTTGTATTCTGCCAGAGATACTATGCCAAATTGCGCTGAAGTTGATGAACAGATCATTAAGTTGCGCGAGGAACTAAAAACAGCAAAAAATACTTTAAACAGGAAGATTCAAAACGTAGTTGCCCAGAAGAAAGACAGGGATGGTATGAAAAGAAAGTTAGAAGATATTTGTCAGGAAAATCCTGAAATAAAAAGAAGACTATCTCTGAGGGATTCAGTAGGACATCCTAAACTTGAAATTAACCATTACTATTGAAAACAATTGCGGATATAGCTTTATTTGGGAGTGCATGTGATGACAGGAGACGAACGGAATCTATTCGCAACGTAAAAACTCTTGACGAACTCACACAAGAACTGCGTAAACTAGGATTTGACATTAGTCGCAGTGCGACATATCTTCGTTTGATTCCCAGAAAATCGAATTCTACAGAGGGACGAAGACATGTATCGACAGTCCCTGTTAGGCTCATTCGTGCTCAAACTGATCACCACAAGAGCCACTTAGATAGCAAGTTCGCTGAAACATCAATCCATTATTTAGAGAACATAGCATCCATACTTGGACCAGATCAAGTATTTTTCTTATCTCAAGATGACAAAGCTCGAGTCCCTATTGGCGTCACTGCGGCAAATAAGCAAGCACCTCTTTTAATGCATATGGAATATAGAATCAAATTACCTGACCACGATTGGGTAATCGCTGAGCGTCATAAATTAATACCATCTGTTTATGCTGGTATCAAAGTTACTTCCAATATGCTAGGACAACCGCAAGCCGTCGGATATTCTGGGCCAACATTCATCGCTATTCGAAGTGGAAAGCATAGTTCATCTACTGCTAATACTCATGCTCAGGATTTCGAGACGCTTCTCGAACTTGAAGAGTTTCGACCATTTGCAAAAACTGACCATGGACTAGTAAAACCAGTAGTAATTATGACGGTTGATGGAGGGCCAGATGAAAATCCGCGTTATCAAAAAGCCATAGGGTTTGCTATACAACATTTTAAACGACATGATCTCGATGCATTGTTTATAGCTATCAATGCTCCTGGAAGGAGTGCGTATAACAGAGTAGAGCGAAGAATGGCTCCTCTGAGTCGGGAACTGGCTGGTTTAATACTGCCTCAAACCATTTTGGGTCTCATTTGGATGAACGTGGCATTACAATTGATGAACAATTAGAAAGATATAATTTCGAATTTGCAGGAAATGTATTAGCTGAAGTATGGAGTTCAATGGAAATTGATGGCTATAATGTTACTGCAAAATATGTTGAGGCTGATGAACAAGATGTTCCTGAATTTCCAGACATTAAATGGTACTCAGAACATGTGCGTGAAAGCCAATACTTGCTTCAAATTGTAAAATGTAAAAATACAGAATGCTGTCGTCCAAGAAGTGGCCTATTCAGATTACTAGACAACAGGTTTCTTCCACCACCTGCAAAAGTAAAACAAACAGTTGATGACTTGGTTTTGGATGAAGGAGGACAATTTCTTGATCTTCCAGTCAATTTAGCTCTACGCTTGAGTACTACCCTCAAAGATTTTTTGCAAATGCCCTACGATTATTTTTGTCCGACGGTAAAATTGAGGCTCTCAAGCCGAACATGCAAAACGTGTGGTCTTTATCATGCTTCCGTCAAATCATTAAATCGTCACATCGAAAAGATCCATAAAAAAGTAAACACGCCCACAGAGGTAAAAGTTAGACCTGTAAGAGTCGCTGCTCGTCGTGCTAATGAACTGATGTGCATTATTCAAAATTTAGAGCACCAAGATGTTGAATGGTTCGATGAGAGTGACGTAGACATTCCAAAATCGGATGAAAGTGAGCAGACTCACAACACTGAGCAGCAATCCAATGTCATCGATAACTTAAAATCATGGATTCATGTTTCATGGACTGAAGACTATTAATGTGTTCCGAAAATATTCTTTATGTTAGTTATGTTCTTTATTTCTGATTATATTTTTTGGTCATTTACTCTATGTGTATCAGTTAAACCTAATATTTTCATGAATTTTCCTATTTTAAAAATAACAATATAAAAAAACATTTATTACTAAAAATGTTTACGTAAGCATAGGGGGAGGGGGTAAGTGCTTTGCTTACTTTTGATGACAAGGGGGGCGGGGGGGTAAAAAATGGTAAGAAATCTGATCACGTAATACTTGAACGGCCGGCCCCTATGAAATACTTGCAAACTGTACACTTTTTGAACAAAAAATAGTTGGTAGTAGTAGGAAATTGTCATTTCTGGCACAGCAGAGTCATTAACCCTAAGATCATTATGATGTCTGTCCCAATCTTGTCAGGTTATTGAACTTGTCTGGTGACGTAAATGTCTTATCAGGTTATTGAACTTGTCTGGTGACGCAAATGTCTTGTTAGGTTATTGAACTTGTCTGATGACGTAAATGTCTGCCACACCCCCCAACCTTGTCTGGTAAGAAGGTTATTATCTAGTGACGTAATTATCTGACTCATTGTCTGGTGACGTAATTACTTGGATCATTGTCCGGTTGCAAGGTTATAAACCTTGGCTAGTGACGTACAAATATAAAGTTGGATTTTTTAAAAATTGTTATAACTTGAGTGAGATTTGAACGCTAACCTTTTTTATGGAAGGCGAGTGCTGTAACCACTAAGCTATGAAGTCAAACCAGGAAGTAATAACAAAGTTTGTATTTAAAGAAACACAAAATTGTTATTGACTAATACCTGTTTTAAATGAAATAGTCATTTCGAGGTCACTTCAATATTTGGTTAAAAATTTTCCATTAAAATGATAATTTTTTATATAGGATATAATAATAAATACTTAATTTATTAAATATTAATTAAATGAAAAAATTTACTATCCTGAAATTGAAAATTTATCTAAAACAAAGAGAAAAAGGATTTGGATTAACTAATATCAAATAATTACTTTGAAATATATTTAATATTATATTAGATTTTACATTTAATTTTTTAGAGTATACAAAATTTATTTCTAGGAAGAATTATAAATATGCTTATTATATAATTTACTTCCATATACAGACATTCAATCTTTTTTTATTCTTCACATGAATGAAGAATCTTGAAAACATTTATTAACGCACAATTTTTGTTATGGAAAAAACATTTTGTTAATACTTTTTCATCAATATTATTATATTTTTCTCCATTAAATTCCCACAAATTTTCAATGTTGTAAACAATAATATTGAATAAATCCTCACACCATTTCACTTTTTCTTCTCCCTTAACCAAAATTTTGCCATACTCTTCTTTTAGTATATCACCAACAATTTTTCTAACATCTTTGAAATATACAGTTCCACTTTCCCATTTTAGTCCATGTTGGTATTTACTAATCCAGTTATTCGATGCTTGTGATTTTTTATCTAGACATTCCCATTTATAGGGAGGTTTGATTAGGAAATGTAGCATTTCCCTTCCATTTTTTAGAAGAGCCAACTCTTTTACTATAAAATTATTCTCTCCATCTTTAAACCCTTGTAAATCAATTATTGTTTAATTCATGTTTTTTTTTTAAAAGTTATTCAAATTAATTAATCTAGTCCCGAAAGGTATTTTAAAACTAAAAAAAAAAATCTATAATTGTTGGGCTTATATACGTTTTACTATCCCTTAAATTGAATCATAAAAAATTTTATATACTTAAAAAACATATATTAGTTAGAATAACAGGAAGTATAAATAATTATTGATATACATACAATTTACTTAAAATTACCTTGACTAGTTCATATAATCAAATATTTTACATACTATTTAAATCTAAGAAATATTACGCATATATTCTTTCAAGGATATTTATTAACATTTGACATTTAAAAATTAAAAATTTTCCATCAAACATGTACGCACTATGTAAATTAAACTTGATATAATAGTTGTTTTAAAAATTATTTCATCAAAATTACTTTTTGAAAATGTACTTGAGATTTAAAAAACAACTTATTCAAAGCTAATTATTTATATTAGGTATTAATTGTCGAGGAATAATATACGCATTAACTTAAAATTTTTCCATCAAAATAACTTTGTATAATTAATATACACGATATTTAAAAACATTTTTTTTTTTTTTTTTTCAATACCTAAATTGTATTACACATTTATTCAAACCTAGATATTTATAGTATTATAATATAAAAAATATTTGATTAACCTTCAAGATTTAACTATAAATAAACACATTCCAAGTCGTTTTGTTTATATGTTTTCAAGTGCTTATACAAGAGTGAACAAATATAATTTTCTAAGTTGAAAATGGAGATAACAAAAGTAAGTTTTTATTTATTTATTTATTTTTTAATTTTAATTTTTTTTTTTAATAGTCTATTCCAGATTGGGATTGTGACATAACAGATGAATTATTATATGATATAGCTTCAAAATTAGAAAGAGAGTATAAGACTAGAGATATAAAAATTATAGAAGATAAAGTTTTACATAATACTTATATTCTTCTCTCAGAAAATTACCATAACATAGATTTAAATAGCAAATTCACTGCATCCATACCTTCAACATCTACATTAGATGATGATCACCATAACATAGATTTAAATAGTTATTTCAACCCAAGTATACCATCGGCATCTGCATTAGATGATGACATAGATTTAAATAGTAAATTCAACCCAAATATACCATCGACATCTGCATTAGATGATGACATAGATTTAAATAGTTATTTCAAGCCAAATATAGCATCGACATCTGCATTAGATGATGACATAGATTTAAATAGTTGTTTCAACCCAAATATAGAATCGACATCTGCATTAGATGATGACATAGATTTAAATAGTTATTTCAACCCAAATATAGCATCGACATCTGCATTAGATGATGACATAGATTTAAATAGTTATTTCAACCTAAATATAGCATCGACATCTGCATTAGATGATGATGATTCTTCAATAAATTCACTGCTTACAGAATTAGAAGCAATATTATCTCAGTTTGAACATCAAGAAAAAAAACCATCTACTCATCAGATGAGAAAAATTGAAGAAGAAAAACCAACCACTCATCAGATAAGAAAAATTCAGGGTAAAAAACCAACCACTCATCAGAAAAGAAAAATTCAGAAAAGAAAAATTCAGGGTAAAAAACAATCAAATATAAAAACGTTTTTTACTCGCTCTCTCCATCGAGATACATATAAAAAAAGCAAACACCGAGAAGAGACAATAGAAGATATAATTGACTTAACAATAGAAGATATAATTGACTTAACAATAGAAAATGAAGAAGATCATATTAAAAAGAAGTCTTGAACAAGCAGGTGAGAAAACCTTTCTTAATCATTTTTAAATTTTTATTAATATTTCTATGTATCCTAGGACTAACATCATCAGATTCACCTCCAACAACTAAATCGAGAGTAAATGAAGATCCATCATCTAGCTGTGAACTACCACCACTTTCACCATCAAATGAAACAAAAACATGGGTAGCTATTAATTGTTTTAATAATCGAGTTTTTGCAGGACGCTTATTAAATTATGAAAACATTAAAGATCTTTCAATGTTTTTTAAAAATAAAGAACAACTAGTGCATGAAAAAATTAAAGAATACTCATCACTTCATGCTCTAATTAAAATTTCTATTGGGATAAAATGTGATTTTATTATTAAAAAAAGCGATACAGAGGTTATAGACACGTTTCACCATGTATTAAAACTTAAAAAGTATGATCAAACAACTGATTTTACAAGTTGGTATAATGACTCTCGGATTGAACTTGATAAGAGAATAGAAGAATTCCAACAAAGAGGATCTAACGCAACTCTAGATAAAATTCTTTGTCTAGAATTAAATATTGCAAAATTTGATCCAATGAAGGGAGGAACTTATATTCCCTTACCAAAATCAATTCAGGATAAAAAAGCTTGTATTAATACACAAAACAACGATGACTTTTGCTTTGCTTATTGCGTTTTAGCATATTTTAATCCAGTAAAAAGTGATGCTTAGAGTATCGAAGTATCCTCAAAACTTTAGAGAGTTATATAATTTTGAGGGTATTGAGTTTCCGGTAAAACTGAAGGATATACCCAAATTTGAAAAAAATAATAACATTAGTTTTAATATGTATGGTCTTAGTGAAAAAAATTTAATTAATGAACCCCTTTATCTAACAAAAACGAAAAAAGAACATCACATAAACCTACTGATGATTGGTGATAAAACTAAATTTCACTATGTTCTTATTCAAAACCTCTCCAGACTATGTTCAAGTCAATTTTCAAAGAATAGACATCAAAAATATTTCTGTGATAGATGTATCCAACATTTTAATATTAAAAAAAAATATGAAGAACATTTAGAACTATGTGAATCCATTAATGGTGTTAAAGCCGTTTTTCCTACAGGAAAGGATATAATATTAGAGTTTAAAAATTATCAGAATAAACAATTTCAACCATTCTCGATATATTCTGATTTCGAGTGTCTTCTTTCAAAAATTGACGATGTTAACAATCCAAATTGTAATACCTCATATTTCCAACATCATATTCCATATGCTGTAGCTATTAAAGTAGTGTGTTCATATGACTCTACAAAAAATGCTTATTATTCATACACGGGTATAGATGTTGCAAAATGGTTTATTAGAAAATTGAAAGAAATTCTAAATTCAATTGAAGAAATATTTAAAACCCACCATTACATATGACTGAAGAAGATGAATACAAATTTCAATCTTCAACAATTTGTCATATTTGTGAGAAACCATTTTTAGAAGGTCAGGTGAGGTTTAGAGACCACTGTCATCTAACTCACACCACGAAATCTTCTCCCTCTTCAAAATTAAACTCAAATTTTCGTGGAGCAGCACATGAAAGCTGTAACCTCAATTATAAAATATCAAATTTTATCCCCGTGTTTTTCCATAACGGCTCTCGTTATGATTTTAATTGTTTTATTCGAGAATTACGATATGATGAAGAAGAAATTCAAGCCATACCTATTAACAGTGAACACTACATATCCTTTTCTAAAAAAATGAATTCACTATATGTTAGGTTTATCAACTCATGTAGGTTTATGCAAAGTTCTCTTGATACTCTAGTTAAAAATTTAGAGGAAAATCAATTTCAAATTCTAAAAGAAGAATTTGGTGAGTCTCACCCACATCTGGATTTGTTAAAGAAAAAGGGGGTCTTTCCATATGATTATTTAACCGGATGGGATAAATTAGAGGAAACTGCTTTACCTAAACAAGATGATTTTTTTAATCAATTAACTGACAGTAACATAACTAATGAAGAATATGAACACGCGAAAAATGTTTGGGAGAAATTTCATATCAAAAACTTGAAGGAATATGCTGAAATTTACTTAAAATGCGATGTTTTACTTTTAGCATGTGTTTTTGAAAATTTTCGTAAAATTTGTTATTCAACGTAAGGTTTAGACCCAGTTTGCTACTATACTATACCTGGATTAACCTTTGATGCTATGTTAAAAGTTACCCAGGTAAAGTTAGAATTAATTACAGATATTAACACCTTAAACTTTGTAGAGGCATGTATTGGAGGTGGATTAACCTTAGCAGTAAAAAGATATGTAGAGAGTAATAATCCCTACATGATAAATTATGATCCAAACTATCCTGAGAGTTATATAATTTACCTAGACTGTAACAATTTATATGGTCTGGCTATGATAGGTAAACTAGCACAGGGTGATTATAAATTCCTTACACCTCTAGAAGTAGGAAGTTTTTATGAAAATATCGATCCAGATGGAGAGTATGGTTATATGCTAGAAGTTGATATTGATTATCCTACAGATTTACATGATTCTCACAACGATTTTCCTTTTTTACCAGAACATAGAATAATTAACAAACATCAAAAATTAGTAACTAGCTTTTATAGTAAAAAAAAATATATTCTACATTTAAAAAATTTGCAACAGGCGTTAAAATATGGTTTAAAATTAACAGCAAAGCATAGAATTCTACGTTTTCGTCAATCATTGTGGTTGAAGAAATACATTGATTTAAATACTTTAAAAAGAACTAATGCAAAAAATTCATTTGAAAAAGATTTTTTTAAATTAATGAACAACGCAATGTTTGGGAAAACAATGGAATCTGTACGTAAAAGATCTAACTGTAAATTAGTTTCAAAATATGAAGGAAAAAACGGAGTTAGAAATTTAATAAGCAGTCCCTATTGTAAAAAATTTACGGTTATAGGTGACAATTTAATGGTTATTGAATTAAAACACTCAGAACTCAAATTTAATAAACCAATAAAGTAGGAGCATGTGTTCTAGAACTTTCCAAGCTACCCATGTTTGAATTTCATTATGAATACATGAAAAAATGGTTTTCCAACTTATCTCTTGCATATAGTGATACTGATAGTTTAATATATCATATAATTAGAGAGAATCCTAACGAGATGGACATTTATCAGAGAATGAAGCATAACATTGAAATGTTTGATACTTCAGATTATCCTGAAAATAACATTTTTAACATACCTAGAGCCAATAAAAAAGTTTTAGGATGTTTCAAGGATGAAGCAAACGGGAAAATAATAACCCACTTTTGTGCTTTAAAGTCAAAAATGTATTCTTTTAAATTAGAATCAGAAAATGTAACAAAAAAGGCAAAAGGAGTTGTTAAAGCTAGTCTGAAGAAAATAACATTTAATGATTATGTGGAAACTCTGTTTAATGAGGAAGGTAGAAGTCTATACAGTGATATGTATAGAATTCAGAGCAAGAAATTTGAAATACATACCATCAAACAAAGAAAAAAAACTTTATCAGCAGATGATGATAAACGTGTAATTTTAGACAATAAAATAGATACATTAGCTTTAGGACATAAAAATATTGATAATAATTTATAAGTTTAATATAAAAATAATTGTAAATAAAACAAGAATTATTTAAAAAAAAAAAATATTTATTATTTCTTATTTATAATAAATTTTCCTTAGGAATCCACTCTTTTGAATCAAATCCTAACCACTTAATTAATACTTTATTATTCTTTATTTTAAAAATTTTTTCAACTAAATATATATTTGGATAATTAGTTTTCAATACTTCATATTGATAAAATGAACCCAATATTGGATTTCCAGCCATGTCCTCAAGTAGATATGTATATGGATTCGTTGAATTAACTTTTACAATCTTGAAAACTTCCATAGACCAATTTGGTGTATACTTTTTTTCAAATATGTGTTTATATTTTGAAATTCGTACATAATCACCAATAGAAAATTTTTTTTCACTTTTTGTTTGGTTGATTCTTATACACAGTTTTTAGCAATTTTTCTTCATCTTCTAATGATACCTCACTAGGTTTCATACCAATAGTCCGATGTTTCTTCTCATTATAAGTTTTAACCATGTCTTGTAGAATATGAATCCAGTTATAGCTCCCATTAAGTGAGAATTGTTTATATAACATGTTTTTTATTGTTCTATTAAATCGTTCTATAATTGCACATTTTTTCGTAGAATAACTTGGATATATGTTAATATTATGTGTTTCCATCAACTTTTGGAAATGAGAATTGAAAAATTCTTTTCCCTGATCTACATGTAAATTTTTAGGAGGTGTAGTTCTGTTTAATATTTTTTGAAAAGCAGATGATACCTCTTTTCCGGTCTTTGTTTTTAAAGGTTCACAATAAGCAAATTTAGAAAAACAATTTATAACAGTAAGTATACATTTATAACCATTATTTTCTTTCGAATAATTCGTCATCTCTACCAAATCAGCTTCAAATAAATCATCTAATCCAAATAGTTTATACTTGCGCCGAGGGAAATTTACCCTTGCAGGTTTATGAATTTCATTTACAATTTCTGACTTTTCCATTATTTGCTGATGAAATACAGTTTTTTTTATAATTTTATATAATAAATAAATAAATAATAGGAAAAAACATAGTAAAAATGTGATATTAACATATGTGATCACTTTAAAATTCATTTTAAGATTGATTATCTTTTAAATAATAAATGAGTATAAATAGAAAAATCATGCTATAACTCCAATTTCCCTCATCTCTTCTAAAAGACTTAAAATTTCATTTTCTACTCCCGTATTTCCCGCGAGCTTTTCAGCGTTTAAAAGCTTTAACCGACTGATTAGTTCATTAATATCATCGTAATAAATGATGTTTGGTTTATTTAGAGCTCGATATGAAATTCCATCACCTTCATAAAACAATTTTGAAATAATTTTATGATATTTTCGACTACGAATTCCATCAATTGGAGCATTATTTTTAAATTTTTTACGATGTGCATTTGTTAATTCTAATATGTTTTTATAGGTTTGTAAATCACTTTCTTCAAAGTTTTCTGGTGTTTTCTTAAACAGCAATTCACACAGTCCATCAGTGAGCTTAAACATTTTTTTACCATCAAGATACATATAGTTATTTTGGAAATTAACAGATGAATTACCAATTTTCCATTCACCATTTTCATCATGCCTAACACCATAAATATTTGTTTTATCTCTTAAATTTTTATATTGTTGCATATATTTTATAACATTTGAAGTATAATCTTCATCTTTCTCATTTTTAATGTTTAAGATTGCATTTTCATTTTTTATTTCATCTTTAATTACATCTGTTATAGATATTTTTTCTGTTAATTCATTAATCGGTTGTATAATAGGCTTGTATAATGTTTGTAAATTTTGTTCTAATATTTGTTCTCCTCGTTTCAAGGATAGATATTTAGCTTGAATGTTTTTTCTAGCGCTAATTATCTTATTTTTAATGCTTTGTTCTTTTTTTATTTTATCCTCCATAATGGATAACTGATGTTTTACAACTGTTATGTTTGAAATTATTTCTTATGTATTTATAAGTATAAACTTATCAAACCCACATCTATATCGACCATTATTTAATTCAGATTCCTTATCAATGCTAATAAATCCATATTTATTTTTCCAACATTCTCCACAAATTTTACAAAATTTTTCAAATGACATATCACCAATAACATGATTGTTGAAAACATGTCTTAAATTTAATATATCTTGTTTCAATAAAATGATAAAGTTACAATTATCCCTTAAATTCCTTTTATTTGCTGAAGTATATGATTGTATAAGAAAAAACATATCCAATGTTTTATGTCGTCCTCTTGAATAAAAGTTTTTAATTAATTGTTGATCGGAATTGCTATTTACATCAT
The DNA here is from genome assembly GCF_905475395.1 of Chrysoperla carnea. Taxonomy (NCBI): domain Eukaryota; kingdom Metazoa; phylum Arthropoda; class Insecta; order Neuroptera; family Chrysopidae; genus Chrysoperla; species Chrysoperla carnea. The sequence continues at coordinate 74,085,289 of NC_058341.1, forward strand.
CAAAAATTACCAATGAATTAGGTTTAACTTCTTCGATCAATGGAAAAGTCGATAAATCACTACTCATGTATAAATTGATACTTTTTAGTGATTTGATTACATCTTTCAACATTTGATATTTTGGTTGTTCAATAGTTTTCGAATAAATATATATATTTTCAAAGCCTACACCATTTTTTTCAAATATTAGAGAAAGTAAAATATTAGTTTTTCCACTACCACTAGGTCCTGTAATTAACACTCTTAATAGGTTTGGAAACAAGGATCCATGACGATATCTTTTATTTATATTCTTCTCATCAAAATTTACAATTTTTAATTGAGTTGATTGTTGTACAGTCTTCATGATGAAAATGTATAAAAGCAGCTTGCAACAATCGTTTTATATCATTCTATAATGATATTTGATCTAATTAAGTTGGTTGAGAAAAAACCAGAGATTTTAAAATTATTGAGTAAAGAAGAAATTATTTCTCTATTTGGAAATTATACATATAAAATTTTACATTTACTATCTCAAGACATCCAGGAGGAGTTACAAGCATATAAATTGTGTTATGAACATTATAATATAGGTATAGTACAAATCGACGGACCACCATCTCCTAAAAAAAATTGTTTTGCTTGCAATAAAGAAAAGTTTTTGTGTAAATGATACGCTATAAAGGAAGAGGTTTGCTTGATAAATTGATTAATAAATTACCGTTTGAAGCTCATATTCCTGGTTATCAATATTGTGGACCAGGTACAAAATTACAAGAAAAATTAGAAAAAGGCGTTAAAGGTATTAACAAACTAGATGAATTTTGTAAATTGCATGATATTGCTTATGATACACATAAAGATATAAATAAAAGACACGAGGCAGATAAAATATTGTCTGAACAAGCTTGGAGTAGAGTTAAAAGTAAAGACGCTAATTTTAAGGAGAAAGCAGCTGCGTGGGCTGTAACAAATATTATGAAGGCTAAACTGAAAACTGGTTCTGGTTTGAAAAAAACAAAGCCAAAGAAAAAAATCAAATGTAAAAAAAGGAGGAATGTTACTCATGGCAAAAAAGAAAATTGTAAAATCAAAGAAAAAACTTAAACGAGTTATACCAACAAGAAAGATTGGTGGTGCTCTTCCGTTAGCCCTCATACCAGCAATTGCAGGTGCAGTGTCTGCGATAGTAGGAGGAATTAAAACAGTGAATGATATTAAAAATTCTAAAAAAGCATTAGAAGAAACCATACGACATAATAAAAAACTCGAAGAATCAGCTTCACGAGGGAGGGGTTTTTATTTAAAACCCTATCAAAAGAAAAAACCCTAAGTTTATTGAAAAAGTTGCCAATTCGAGCATTAACTAATTTAGAATTATTTAATTTTGGTAAAAAATATATTAAATACTTTAGAGGTGTATATATGAGAAACACTCTTCCAAAAAAAGCATTAAAAAATGGGGCTGCTATAGTCAATCTTGATACTTCTGACTCATCAGGATCTCACTGGATTTGTTTTTTTAAAAACAATTCAAAAGTGTATTATTTTGATAGTTATGGAGATATTCCCCCACCCATCGAAATAATTAACTATTTAGGAACTAATTTTTCATATAATTATAATAGTTTTCAAAAAAATGGACCAATTTGTGGACATCTGTGCTTGGCGTTTTTGTTATATATTACAAACATATAAGAGTTATTTCTAAATATGTCTTATATATTATCGTTGAAAGGTAATCAATCTGAACTGAAACAAGATTTTTTTCCTCCTATTAAATTAGTAGGAAATTATTCATGTGGTTTGGTTAGTTTTATTACTTTCAATAGCATTCCCAACATTACTGCGCTAAATAATCATTTTAAATATGGTAGTACCTCATACTACATAAGCGAAGGAAATTACGAAATTGAGGATTTAATTAAAGAGCTTGAACATGAATTCCCCTCTATTAAATTTCATATTAACTTAAATACACTTAAAATTGAAATTACTGGAAAATATACTGTTCATTTTGAAGTGGAAAATTCAGTTGGAAAAATATTTGGCTTTTCACAAAAAGCATTGAAACCAGATATAAAATATACATCAGATTTACCGGTACAAATAAGTAATGTAAATACAATTCGAATATTGTGTAATATTGTAGACAATGCATATTTTCAAGATCAAAAAGTACCAATTATTCATGAAGTACCAATAATGGTTGAAAGTGGATATCGTATTGTTGACATTCCGAATGAAATAATTTATCTACCCTTGATCACAAACGAAATTAATCAGTTGATAGTTAGCTTTGTAGACCAGGAGAACCGCTTAATAAATTTTAGAAACGAGGATATTCTTGTGAGATTACACTTGAGAAAAGATGATTGATTTTCATAATTCTAATAAATATCCAAACTCTATGAAAAAACACATCATTAAGAAAAAAGTTGTTAAACGTAAAACACTTGTATCTAAGGAAAATATAAAATATTTAAAATCAATTGGTTTAAAAGTTTTAAAGAAATGAATAATATCTTAAATTTATCAGAAAAAGTGTATTTTGATAATGAAATAACATCAAAAGAACTAATGAGTTTTGCACCATATAGTGGTACCAGTTTATCTCATGGCTCTATTATCAGAATTCCAATACAAAACAAGGATGCTATATTATCGTTGTCAGAATCAGATCTTTTAATACAAGGAACTATTAAAAAAACAGATGGTACTGCAGTTACTTCAGCTTTAATTAATAATGGAATTTCACATTTATTTGAAGTAATATCATATAAGATGAATGAACAAGTAATTTATAGTGTATATAATCCTGGTGTTGCCTCAACTTTAAATGGATATGCATTGTTTTCAAAAGATCAAATCACTGGATTATCAAATGCTGCATGGATTTCTAGTAATATTTTAGATGGTACAGAGTTTAATCAAACAAAAGATGGTCATTTTCTATATACGATTCCTCTATCAATATTGTTACCAATTTTTGCAACATATAAAAAAATTTCAACAAACGCAAAACATGAACTAATTTTAACTCGATCGAGAACTGACGATAACTCGGTAATTAGTGATACAAAAGTAAATATTGAAATTACAAACATAGTATGGAGAGTACCCTTAATCCATCTTAATGATGAAGGAAGATTACATATGCTAGATCTAATAAAACGAAATGCATCAATTGCAGTTGCCTATCGAAATTATGATTTGGTAACATATCCTACATTACCATCAACAAACAAACATTCGTGGACTGTAAAATCCACCAATAATCTTAATGTACCACGTTATGTTATCTTTGCAATGCAAACTGATAAAATAGATGATTTTAAGAAAAATAACCAAATATTTGATTTCAACGAGCTATCTTCTATACGTTTGTTTCTCAATGAACGTCAATTTCCACAACAAGATGTATTTTTTCAAAGTTCAACCGGAGAAATTGCTACACTTTATGATATGTATCTAAGATTTAGAGCCTCTTACTATAATCAGGAAACGAGTTATGAAAAGGCGTTATATGATATTAAAAACTTTATGAAATTTACACCAATTGTTTGTTTTGATTGTTCAAGACAAAATGAAAATTTTACAACAAATTCTGTTGATATCCGTATTGATTTCGAATGTAAAAAGGCTATACCTGCTAAAACAACTGCTTATGCATTATTAATTTCTAATTCTCTGTTTGAGTTCAAAATGCAGACAGGAGATATTAAAAGAATCATATAAAATTGAAAAATGAAAGTATAGTTCTTTTACAAAAAAAATGTATAAATTTAGATGAAACAGTTAAAAATCTTAAGGAGCTTCAAAGAGTAACTGCTAAAGAATTTACAGAAAAGAACAAAAAATTGCATGAGGAAATGTCTACTATGGCATTCTTAAATAAACTGAAAATCATCCCATAATTTTTACATAAATAATTTTATTTAGTAATATTTTTTATACACTTTATTATATATTTAATTAATACATTATTATATATTTATTTAATACATTATTATAATTATTACATTTAAATAATTTTTTTTTAAAATAATAAATTTTTTATTTTATTAATCCTCATCCTCAATCCCACTGTCTGGTGAATAATCACGGAAAATATTTAAACGTGATATAGTTGTAAACAATTTGCGTTTTCTATTGATGGTGTACTCTTTCTTATTGTTTGAAAACAGTTTCTCAACACGATATTTCTCATAAAATAACAATGGGCGTCTTTCTATAGGTTCTAAGAGTAACATATCATCATCATTGTCTTCTGGATATGAAGAGTGATATAGTGATAACAATTCTTGCAAATCTCGTTCTTCTATTGTTTTTAATGTGGGGTTATATTTTTTAATTAAATTGAAATAATATTTAAACGTTCCATTGGTTCGTAATGTTGAAAATAAATATGGATGATGATATAATACATAGTCATACATTGTATCAAAATTACGGAGTTTTTCTAATATTATAACAAATTCTCTCTCATATTCTTGAAATTTTCTAGCGCTTTCATCGAATCTAATAAATAAATAATAATTTTTTAAATATTAGTATACTATCACATTAAAAAAAATACTTACATTTTTAGGTATGTTATATTATTCATTTTTAGTAAGTGTTATCACAACTTCAATTTCTCACTTTGAGATGTCCTTGAGTGTTTAAGTAGGTATAAAAATGAATGGTGTAATTTCTGTGGGGATTAACTAAGTAAGTAACATTGCTTAACCAAGTCAACTTCTATTTATCTCTATGAGATGTCCTTGAGTGTTTAAGTAGGTATAAAAAAAAATGACTACTTCCTATAAGTATTTTTTTAGTGTATATGTTCAACACATATAATTTACATATTATTAAGTTTTATCAATAGAGGGGAGAATCTCTGAATAACTATATATATTCTGTTTTTAAATTCACAAAATTATATACAAATTTATTTTGTTTTTAGTTTGTAAAATTAAAATACAACTTTTAATACTTTAACAATGTGTCAAAAACAAGTTGACCAATATTTTAAAAATATGCAAAGCGAAATATTTTTTCGAAAAATGATTCCTCTGAATCAAAGCGAGACGAAATTTATTGTTATTGGGATTACAACATATGACTTATCAAGTGTCTTACAAATTAAATCAAATCAAAATCAATTTATTAATTTAACAAAACAACAATGGAACCAAGTTTTAAATAATAAACATCATATTTTGGAATATTTAAATAATATTACTAATCATCTGGAAGATATTGTAATCGATAATGATGTTAGAATATCTTCACATGAGTATCATAACAAGAAAATAATCAAATTTTCTACAAGTGATTATGCTGTTTATCTGGCTGATGGAACAACTCAGAAAATGTTTGATAACCAAAAAATTATTGATGCTCAATTTTCAATTTTGGAGTCACTAAATATTAATGGTTATATGAATTTGGTGAGGAATAAATTTCAAAACGAGGAAAATACACAAGCTCAATTTGGAAATTGGTATCCACATATTTCATCGATGATTTCTCATGAAAAAAATCCAATGTTAAAGAAATTCTTATTGGAATTATTTATCAACCACCCATCTATTATAGAAAAAACCTTGCAAACAACTTATACACCTTTAAATTATTATTTAGAATATTAAATATATATTTTGTATTATTTATATTTAATAAATAAAGATAATCTGAAATAAAAAAGGATATTTTTTTTAAAATAAAAAACCTATTTATTCAAAGCTTTTTTTATTATAAAACAACACTTTATGATTTGAACATTATAATTTTTTTTATCAAGATGTGAGATAACAGCATAAGGCATGTAGTCTAGGCTTTTTAAGATTTCTTCTCCTATTTGTAAAATCCCTTTGGTTTCTTCGTGAATGATTTTACTATTAAACAAAAGAAAATAAAAATTAAAAAAATTATAAAAGTAGAGAAAAAATTTACTTAAGTTAAATTATCCTGACTTTTCTTCAATATTTCCATAAGTGATGTATAATTTTCATACTTCCCAATGCTAAAAAATTTTTTTCTTATTTAAATCATATATATATATATAATTTACTCTGGATTTATGAAAAAAATCTTACTCTAAATCTAAAGGTTGTTCATAATTTATGTTGCTGTAAAAAAAAAAAATGAAATTTAACAAAGGTTGATTATAATACAAACAAATATTTTTATTTAACAATAAAGTACCTATCCATTTTATAGAAGATCATGTAGATATTTAACAATAGAAATAAAATTAAAATAACAATTGCAGACATTTTTTGTGTGTTGTTTTCCATTGTGTAACAACTCTAATAGTAGAAATTAAAATGAAGAGAAAATTTGAAAAACTTTTAGCTTATACTATTTTTTACTTAGTAAAAATACTATTAAAAACTCACATTATTTTTTAACTCTATTCTTCATCATCTTCACTATACCCAATTTCCTCATCTTCTAAATCATCGTTTCCACCACCCTCAATTTAATCATTTTCCAATTCATCATCATCTGTACTATCTTCTATTTCCTCATTTTCCGATTCGTCATCTACACTATCCTCAATTTCCATCTCTTCTATATTATTGTCTTCGTTGTCTTCGTTGTTTTCGTTGTCTTCGTTGGCTTCACCATCCTAAAAGTATTACATCACTTAAAAAATATATAATAACTATAAAAAATTTGATTTTTGTTTTTTTTACCTGTATTAAATAAAAATTATCTGGGATTTCATTTGTTGATATTATCATATCAAACATATCTTCATCTGAATTAATTTTCGTATACTTTAGATGAAGCCTGCAACGATATTTTCTTAGACTAGATTAGATAGAAAAGTGTTTCTACATATTCTTTTTGAAAAATATTTGGTTTTGCCGAATCACCACCATTTTCAATAAATAAACAACCTGCCGAATTTTGAATATCATATTTCGAATCGGCTTTACAGAAAAATATTGTATATATATTTCTATATTTATAAAATATACCAAAACTTTTTTTTAAAAGATGATCAATCTTTTTATTTAACATAATTTTTTCTTCAAAATTATCGATTGCTTCCATCTTGTTGTTAACGTTTTAAAATATAAAACTGAACTAATTCTTTAAAACAAAATCTTATTTTTTTCGATTTCGATGAGAGAGCATTATTTGTTTAAAAAAATTTTTGTTTGTTTATATAATACAAAAAAAAATATATGTGAAAACAAAAAGTGATACTTAAGAAAGAATCATTTATAATTTATTAATATCTTAAAAACATTCGTAAGTATATAGAGGTAATAATTTTAATTTGTTTATCACTCTAATATACAACATGAATTTGTAAATAATTGATTTACAAGGTTTCAAAAATATAAAAAAAATATGTGAAAACAAAAAGTGGTACTTAAGAAGGTTAGTTATTTATAATTTATTAATATCTTAAAAACATTCGTAAGTATATAGAGATAATAATTTTAATTTGTTTATCACTCTAATATACAACATGAATTTGTTAATAATTGATTTACAAGGTTTCAAAAATATAAAAAAAAATATGTGAAAACAAAAAGTGGTACTTAAGAAGGTTAGTTATTTATAATTTATTAATATCTTAACAACATTCGTAAGTATATAGAGATAATAATTTTAATTTGTTTATCACTCTAATGTGTATATGGAAGTAAATATTTAAATATTAGATATATATTGATTTGTTTTTATAATAAACTATTATATTTCATACAATGTATATTAAAATAATAAACTCTTATAAGATAATTATTATATAATAAGCATATTTATAATTCTTCCTAGAAATAAATTTTGTACACTCTAAAAAATTAAATGTAAAATCTAATATAATATTAAATATATTTCAAAGTAATTATTTGATATTAGTTAATCCAAATCCTTTTTCTCTTTGTTTTAGATAAATTTTCAATTTCAGGATAGTAAATTTTTTCATTTAATTAATATTTAATAAATTAAGTATTTATTATTATATCCTATATAAAAAATTATCATTTTAATGGAAAATTTTTAACCAAATATTGAAGTGACCTCGAAATGACTATTTCATTTAAAACAGGTATTAGTCAATAACAATTTTGTGTTTCTTTAAATACAAACTTTGTTATTACTTCCTGGTTTGACTTCATAGCTTAGTGGTTACAGCACTCGCCTTCCATAAAAAAGGTTAGCGTTCAAATCTCACTCAAGTTATAACAATTTTTAAAAAATCCAACTTTATATTTGTACGTCACTAGCCAAGGTTTATAACCTTGCAACCGGACAATGATCCAAGTAATTACGTCACCAGACAATGAGTCAGATAATTACGTCACTAGATAATAACCTTCTTACCAGACAAGGTTGGGGGGTGTGGCAGACATTTACGTCATCAGACAAGTTCAATAACCTAACAAGACATTTGCGTCACCAGACAAGTTCAATAACCTGATAAAACATTTACGTCACCAGACAAGTTCAATAACCTGACAAGGTTGGGACAGACATCATAATGATCTTAGGGTTAATGACTCTGCTGTGCCAGAAATGACAATTTCCTACTACTGTTGGTCACCTTATTATTGAACAATGTTTCAAAAATAATTAAAGCTTGGTGTCCGCAGTTCGAAAATTTCATACAAAATATGGTCGGAATAGTGTTTTATCTTCGTCAACTGTGAAGATCTAGAATCTAGGCTTTTGTGCGGATGTTTTATAGGTAATTGAACTTTTTGGCGTAACGATTTGAGAAAAAATTTTTGTATTTTATTCGTAACAGCATTAATACTCACGATGCTCATTGCCACACATATAGTATAGTTACAACCCTCCGCCGGACACCCTTAAACTATAATTCTCTGTAATTATACTTACCTTATATTAGGAAAGCTGAATTTTATAAATGTTATTCAGAGAATTATTAAACTAAGTTTTCTCAGTAGTCAGACAGTTTTTTGGGTTCTATAATCCTGCCAGACGTATTAAAAGTGTCTAATAGTTGTTAGAGTGGGGCTCATGTGCAACAACTGGTGTGAGTGAGACAGAGCGCTCGGTTCATTGCGATCTTTTACTGCGCATCAGCTGCCGCATTGTTATGTGTTGAATGTTTATGCTCATAGTAAAACGTTGCGTTGATTATTTTAATACTTTATAAAATAAATGTGATTTAATAATAATAAAATGTAATTATGAGTGACAAAGATTCAAAATCAGTTTGTTTTGTCTGTGAGAAAAGTGGTGATTTAATAAAATTTTCTGTGGAAACTTTGAAAAAATGTCAGACTATTTTAAAATTAAGAAAAATACACAACCTCAAAGACATTAATTTTCCTAATGAATTTACACACAATGGTTAACGCCGGGCATGTTATAAAGCTTTTACAGGTCTGATGAAAAAATATTTTAGCTCTGAACCTCTGAGTGCCGAAAAGAAAAATGAAAAAAAAAATGAAAGTGGTGTAGTTTCATCAATAGAGTCTTCAACATCAACTCAACAAATATTACAGTTCCAGGTAATATGTGATGCACAACCTTCAACATCTCAAGATAACTCTTACTTACAGCCTGTACCTATAGAATCTTCCATGACATCTCAGTTAACTCCGATTTCTGAATTATTGGATCAACGATCTTCAACTTTTCAAGATAATTTTGTTGTTTTACAGTCAGATATTAGTGATAATAGTACTGTAACTCCGGATGTAAATGTTTCGCTTGATAGTGTTACCGGTAATAATGACAATAAGATTGCTTGTATATTTTGTACTAGAGAGAAAAAAAAGTGAGATCAAAAATGGTACCGCTTTATGCATCTGATGTCCATCAATTTAAAGCTAGTATCAGATCCAAAATTGAAAGTCATGAAGAGTTTACAGAATTTTTAATTAAATTGGATAATTTTTCTGGTCCTAAAATTTTTTATCATAAGAAATGCCGAGTTGACTTTGATTATAAGTTTTCGTGTATAGAATCACAAACTAAAAAACGGATTGGCACTATCACCGAGATTATCAACGAATAGCTTTTAATAAAATCAATCAAGTCATTAACGATGAGGTGATTAAAAAAGGACGTTGCTTTTTATTGGTTTATTTGCACAGTTTATTTATGAGCTCATTAGAAAAAATTTATCAAGAAAATTCTATTGAAATGACGACTGACTTTACAGCACATCATCTTGAAAATAAAATCATGAAAGTATTCCATAAGGAAGTAAAATTATTTAAAGTTGATAAAAAGAAAATAATTGCTCCAAAATATTTGAAAGTTGACAGAAGACATATTACAAAAATCTGCATTGATACTGAGAAATCTTATACTGAAAATAGAAAAAAACAAATTACCAAATAACAATATAACGTCAGAGCAGTTAATATCTGGAGAGGTTTCAATACTGGAGAGGAGCAATTATTAGACTTTTATTTTACCCTTCTTGGTGGATGTAACAGTAAACGAAAAAATAGTGTTAAATGTATTCGTCAAGTTCGTTCTTATTGTCAAGACGTAATTTACGGAGTTCATAATGGTCAAATTAAGACGTCAAAACATATTATGTTAGGTATGACTCTAAAGAGTTTAACAAGCAGCCGAAAAATAGTAGATATCATCAATAGATATGGACACTGCATTAGTTATCAAGGCGTCGAAGAATTAGAAACTGAAATTACAATTACATCTATGGAAAAATCAAGCTTAACTCCAGAAAAAACAAAAAAGAAACCAGGGCTTTTTACTGGCGTAGCGTATGATAATTTTGATCGTTATGTCGAAACGAGTAGCGGTAAGGATACTTTACACGACACTGTTGGAATTATCTATCAAAATATAGATTCAGACGCAAGTGAAGAACCTGGGATGTCGATAGCTCCAAGTGAATATATTGAAAATATTTCACCAAATAATGAAAAATCAATTGAAGAGTCTGAGGTGTCCGAGATTCCGGTTGAAGATATTGAAAATTTTTCACCAAATAAAAGAAAATCAGTTGATGAATCAGGTGTCCAAGGTTCCAGCTCAAAACATTGCTCCAGACAAAAAAAATAAAAAAAGAAAGAGAAGAACGATTGATGCAGTAACTACTGATGAGATTCCATACCCTAAAAAACCTAAAATGACTGAATGTGAATTGCAATTATCGGTTGATGATATACAATACATAGATTCCCGAAAAAAAAACTGAGATTGATAACATTTGGATGGTTAGTCATGACTTGGGATTAGCCGATGTTCCTATGTGGGTTGGTTTTAATAGCCGGATTGATGACAATGAGAGTCCACAGCAAATCACCTCTTACTTAACTCCGATAAATGAATCTCCAACTAATACATCAATTGTTTTGGAAACAATGAAGAAAAGTCAACAAATAGCTAAGATTTAAAACAGCCCAGCATACAAGTAACCTACGACCTTGCTATAGCAAAAGTAGCGTTACAAATACAAGCAACGGAGAAACCAACATTTGACAATTTATTTATTCATTTAGGACCATTTCATATTATTATGGCTTATTTTAAAGCAATAGGGAAAGTAATTACTGATTGTGGGTTAACTAATGTAATGGTTGAGAGTACTTTATTAGCAAATGGTTCCGTCAATGGATTTTTAGATGGAAAACACTTCAATCGCTGCAAAAGATTGCATCCTTTGGTAACATTAAGACCAGAAATATTACATTTTAAATCATTTTTACAAAATAATAATGTCAGTTTGGCTGAAGATGTAATAGAGGAAGTTAAAAGGCTCCAAAAATGTGATATTTGAACTATAATATTTATAAGCAACAAACCCTTAACGGCGAGCATGGTAAAACGTCACAATTTTATTTAATTTACATAAATCTTCTACATCACTACCTGGACTTATCTCGAAGTATTCGAACTGGAAATTTACAACTTTTTAAATCCGTTTTACCAAAAATTACAAATATATTTTTTATATGTTATCAACAAAATTATTCGAGGTGGACGGTTAAGTACTCTGATAATCTAGAAAGAGTTGCCGAAACTCATCCTGATTTACATGAAGGATTCAAAAAAGGTTGCTTCGGAATTAATAGAACCACCAAGCCATTTTCAAGGCAGCCTATAGACTTGGTACTCAAACAAACGATTAATGCAGATGCTGCGAGAAGGTTAACAGGTATTATACACTTCACAAAGTCAATTTCGGCACGACAACGGTGGGCTCGAAACCATGACGTGAGATCTACAATAATTAGCCAGGTTTATCTTGAACTAGGACTCCAAAGTCATCAAGATGTTTCAGCTGACTTGAAGCCTCATAATATCCGGAAAAACAATAAACAACTGCAAAAATTTGTTGCAACGTTTGATCAATTTTTAAATCCATTTAGTTTGGAAGTGCCTAAAGACCAATTAATTAATATTTCGTCAGGGAAGTCAGCATCACCACCGGTAGAAGAATTTTTGCTAAATATTGAAGCTAATGGGGATAATATTCGAAAAACATTTATATCTGAATGTCAGTCTGATATAGGACGATTTGAAAAAGCTATTAAGAAAACTTCTTTAGATAATTTCTCTAGAGATTATGAAAAAAAGAAAAAAATCAAAGTGGGTGGAAAACTTCAGGAAGTAAAAATTCAAAGGGATTTGTTTGGACGCATGCTAGGAATCTCAATTGATTACAAGATTGACTTGTCAAAAATATTGTCCTACCCTATTACTTCAGTACCATTGTCAATGTGCCATTTGGATGGAACCATTTGTACGACCGATAAATCTGCTCTGATGAAATGCTTAGAGAAAGAAGTTGAGCATGAGGAGCCACCTTATATTGATATTTCAATAATTGGATTTTTCTTGTTACACACCATGAAAAACGTTTCTAAAAAGTTTGGAGGCATTTCTAAAAGAATGCTGCAAATGGTAACTCAGTTAAAAGCATCAAGAATTGATATTGTCTTCGATCAGTATTTGACACCATCGATAAAAGATTATGAACATTCTCAACGGTTTGAATCCGCAGAATTAGACTACACCATAGCTGGACCTGAGCAAGCTCGTCCTAGTGATTTCTCCAAAGAATTGCGAAATTCTAAATTTAAAGAAGCTTTAGTTGACTTTTTTAATTCACATTGGGCTACTGATGAAATGGTGCCATTTATAGGCAACAATACCATTCATATTAATTTCAGAAAGTGTCATTCCTTTACTGTTAATGAGGCCAACAAAGTTATGTCAAGTATCGTTGAGGATTTGTCTTGCCCGGAGCATGAAGAAGCTGATACCAAGATAGTGATTTACCATGTGTGTAAAATCGACTATGGAGCAAATGTTGTAATTCGAACTATTGGTACCAATATTGCTGCAATAATGCTGGGTCATATGCATCATGTAAATGATGAATCACATGTCTGGATGCTGACAGGGACTGGAAATAACTTGAGGTATGTGGACTTAACAAAAATACATACAAAGTTAGGAGAATCTATTTGTAAAAGTTTACCTGGATTACATGCAATCACATGTAATAATTATTTTCTATCACTATTTTCATAAATTTGTGATCTAAAATTGAATTAACTAGTTTTTATTTTACTATTACAGAGGCAGACAGAGAAGATGACAGTGATAACGATCAATTCTTGAACTGGAATTGCAGTGACGACGAATCTGAAGATATTGGCAACAATGATGAAAATTATTGAATACTTAGTTGAAAAAAATTATTTTTTTGTGAATTTTTTATCTTCTAAAACATTTATCTTTCATATAATAAACAATTAAATTTTAATAACTTTGAAATTTCAATTAAATTACTGATAATAAATTTCATAAAAATAAGAAATAATATGAACTAAGTGATTAGACTTTTGATATGATTAAAATCTTTTTTTTATAAAATTTTTACTGATTATACATTAAAAAATTTATTATTCAGACTATAATGATTTTATTTAATTGAATTTCTTGATAAATTATTTAAAAAAATCACTAAACGATTTGGAATAAACGATAATATATATGTTTAGCAAAAGATTGCAATGAACTGAGCGCTCTGTCTCACTCGCACCAGTTGTTGCATATGAGACACTTTTAATACGTCTGACAGGATTATAGAGCCCAAAAAACGGTCTGGCTACTGAGAAAACTTAGTTTAATAATTCTTTGAATAACATTTATAAAATTCAGCTTTCCTAATATAAGGTAAGTGTAATTACAGAGAATTATAGTTTAGGGGTGTCCGGCGGAGGGTTGTAACTATACTATATGTCTGGCAATGAGCATCGTGAGTATTAATGCTGTTACGAATAAAATACAAAAAAATTGAGCTTGGTAACTTAATAAATTGGAGATAAGATTTTATACACCTCTGTTAAATGTTACCTGCCAAAGGAACCACGATCCAGGTTTCATGGGTGGGGATCATTCTTACCTGTGTTGGGGACACACATAGAAAAACTTTCATATTTACGGACAATAGGAAGGTCTGACTGTCATAGGCTCTTAGACTACAGCTATTGTGTTATAAAATTTTTGGGGGTTTTTGGTTTTTGGTATGTGATATAACAAGCTCCAACAGCTTAGTGGTTAGCATAACAGGCATTCATTCATTTGGATCTGTGTTCAAAAGGCCCCTACTGACTTTTTTTAAATTATATATCTATACTTGTATCTTCACTTCATTTGACCAGCGACCCCCGAGTAAGAAGGTTCTCATTGTTTAATAAACCATTGTTGAAGTACATCGCAAAAAGTGCATCTAAAAAAAATGCATCTCACAAAAGTTCACCCCTGAAAAGTACATCTTTAAAAAAATGCATCTCATAAAAGTGCATCTTAATCTAGACCACAATAGGTCAATAACCCCCCACAGACAAGGTCTTTCAATTCTAGGTCAATGCAGCCTAGGTTGTTCAATTCAAGGTCAATGACCCCACTAGGCCTTGAAAGTGTTTTTCAATCCCTAAAATCCTACTACTAGTGAATTAAAATTTTTAAATTAATGAATAATGCAGTCTTCGGAAAAACAATGGCAAATATTAGGAAACGTTCTAATTTAAAGTTTGTTGCAAAATGAGAGGGTCGATATGAGGCTGAAGCTTATATATCTAAACCGGAATTTCATTCGTGTACAATTTTCAATCCAAATTTGGTAGCCCTTGAGCTGAAAAAGATGGAGATATTTTCCAATAAGCCTTTGTATATTGGTATGGTTATCTTAGACTTAGCTAAAACTACAATTTATAATTTTCATTATGGTTCTATGATTCCGCAGTTGGATAGTGACGCTATCGCTACCTATACCGATACTGACTCGATAATTAACTAAATTCGAAACCATAATCCCTATGAAATGATATGAAAAAGAGGTTGTCACAAGTATTTCGATATTAGTGACTATTGTACATCTAATGTTTATATAGTGGATGAAAACATTTTGTTGCGTTAAGATCAAAATTATATACGTTAAAAATAGAAATCCCCCTAGAAAAACAAGCAAAATCATTTGCTGATTTTACATTTGAACATGGGAATATTGAACAAGGAGTATTGAACAAAAAATGCTAAAGGAGTTAAAAGACCAGTTCTTAGTACGAAAATAACATTTGAAGATTATGTTGAATGTTGGAGGACTTTAAAGAGATATCAGTTAATCAAGTCCATATAAAATCTGAAACTTTACACTCAAACTCAAACAAAAATTTCTCTAAGCCCTTATGATGATAAGCAATACATTATACTTCATTCCTACGATACTACCTTGAGGCCACTATTCTTTGAATACTATCTATAAACGAAAAGTTGAAGATATAAATGGACCTTGCAACGTGAGCAGGACAATATCACTTATTTGTTGACGAGATCAATGTTAAATTGATCATTGGTTGACCAAATTTTTACGGTTAAAAGAGTTATTTAGTAGCAGTTATAATAGTAATCTACAGCTGCATGTGCTTTTTATTGATTTTAAACAAGCATACGACAGGATTATAAGAGAAAAGATGTTAGAAGCCTTGATAAAACTAAATATACCTAAAAAATTGATCAAACTAGTTCAGATGACATTGCATAAAGCATGGAGTAAGGTAACTTACTCCATCCAACAAGGAGATCCGTTGTCCACACTGTTATTTAACTTTGTGGTTGAAGTCATGATCAGGGAATGTGTATTGCAAACAAAAGGTACTGTTAACCACTTTAAGCATCAAATCGCAGCATATGCAGATGATTTAGCTGTTATCACCAGAAGCAACGTCGAACTACTGAACGTTTTTAAAAATCTAGAGCAGCGGTGCCCAACCTACGGCCCGCGGGCCGGATCCGGCCCGCGAAGAAGCTCAATCCGGCCCGCGAGCTCCTAGTCGGATATTCGTAAATTATTGACCAAATACCGCCTATTTTTTAAATTTATTAAAGTATTTTCTGTGAATTTTATTAACTACAATATTTCTGATATTGTTATATGTATTTTGATTGAATAATTTGTATTTGTACATGACATCGGCATGACACGGTGTGTCATGCCGATGTCGACTAGTGCTGCCGCGAGTGGCCGATAGTCGAGGTGACTACAGAGTGAAGTTAGTTATAATCATGGAGTTACTTGTGGTAATTATTTCATAGGAGATGCTCACATATGTTTACAATAACTTTTGTGAAAACTTTAAGTTAATTTTTGATAAATAAGTTATTAAAAATTATAAATTTAATTTTGTGAAAGTTTTATAATATTGAATATTTTTACCCCAAATAATGTCGACGAAAAAACGTAAAGTGGATAGTGAGTGCCGCGTTTTTCAAGAGAAATGGACAAACATGTACTTTTTTGTGGCGCAAGGGGAAAAATGCTTATGCCTTATTTGCAAGGAAAGTTTATCTGTATTTAAAGAACATAACATCAAACGACATTACGATTCCAAACATAAGCAGACATATAACAAATACGTCGGTGTGTGCCGCGAAAATAAAATTACAAATTTACAAAGTGAAATTGGCGGATTAACCAAAGTATTTAACAACGCGAAAAATATTAATGAGTCGATTGTGCGAGCTAGCTATCGAGTAGGTCACATAATAGGCAAAGAAGTTCATCCATTTTCAGATGGGGAATTTGTTAAAAGGTGCTTAATGGCGGTAGTGGAAGAAGTGTGCCCGGAAAAAAAAAGTGCATTCGAATCTGTGAGTTTATCACGTATGACAATGACACGAAGAATAGAAGATTTAGGAAGTGATCTTATGGTACAATTAAAATCAAAAGCAAGTCAGTTCAAAATGTTTTCCATTGCTACAGATGAATCTACGGACGTGACTGATATTGCGCAATTGCTTGTATTCATCCGTGGAATAAATAATAGTTTTGAAGTTACGGAGGAACTTGCTGCAATGAAAAGTATTAAAACAACTACTACGGGTGAAGATTTATTTAAGGAAGTATCCGAAATTTTTGATGATCTTAACCTTGACTGGAATAAATTAACGGCCATAACTACAGATGGCGCTCCATCTATGGTTGGTCGGCACAATGGGCTAGTAGCCAGATTAAGGAAAAAAGTGCTGGAATCAAATGGATCACCGCCGTTGGATATACATTGTATCATTCACCAACAAAATCTTTGTGGAAAAATTTTAAATTCAGATCATGTTATGAAGGTAGTTACTAAATCCGTAAATTTAATAAGATCATATTCTACGAATCACAGAATATTCAAAGAATTTCTTTTACAAATTGAAGCCGAATATGGTGATGTGGTTTATCATAGCGAAATCCGCTGGCTGAGCCGCGGTAGGGTACTACAGCAATTTTTTGATTTGAGACATGAAATTGATATATTCTTTATTGAAAAATCAACTCAGCTCCACGAACTAAGTAACCCTGTGTGGCTGTGGGATTTAGCTATACTCTGTGATTTAACTGCGTATGTAAATGAACTTAATCTCAAATTGCAATGCAAAGACAAACTTATTTCCCATGTATATGCTGATTTATGTGCGTTTCAAACAAAATTAAAGCTTTTCATACAGCAAACGGAAAAAGGACAGTTGACGCACTTTCCGACTTGCACTGCTTTACGTAAAGAAAGGAAAAATGATCATTTTCCAAGTGAAAAAATTACCAAGATGCTGCAATTACTCAGCAAAAGTTTCGAAGATAGATTTGCAGATTTTCACCGGATTAAAAATGAAATACGCTTGTTTGAAAATCCTTTTACAGTGGATGTTTCTACGGCGCCAGGTGATTTACAATTAGAATTAATTGAATTGCAATGCCAAACACCATTACAGGATCTTTTTCGCGAGAAGTCCTTACCAGATTTTTATGCAGCGTTAGATTCTTATCCGAATTTGAGAAACCTTGGAATGAAAATGACAACGGCGTTTGCAAGCACGTACATTTGTGAACAAACATTTTCAACTTTAAAAAGAGCCAAACCAGCGTCTCGCGCTCGACTTTCAGATGATCACCTTCATTCCATATTAAGGATGAACGTCACTCAACTTGAACCAAATATTAAAAAATTAGTTTCTGAAAAACAACATCAGACTTCACATTAATAAATCGTGAGTACAGATTTTGTTCTTTTGAAATTTTAACCTTTTATGATTTCATTTAATTCTAAAAATAAATCAAAAAACGCAACATTTTCATAAAATTTATAAATATTTAAAAAAAATGAATCAGCACAAACATATTCGTGAATTCATTGAAAATGTTGAATTTTTTTCAAAGGTGTTACTAAGATATGCAATTATAAAGAATCCGGCCCGCGAAATCGTATGTTATGATGAATCCGGCCCACGGACAAAAAAAGGTTGGGCAACCCTGATCTAGAGCATGTAGCTATACAGTATGGGTTAACAGCTAACCCTAGAGTGGGCGCGCTACGAGCATTTTGCCGCCCGCGCTAAAAAACCTTTCATATTTTTTAAAATAACTAGCCGTTAGACTTACGCTTCTTAGTAGCTGCCCCCACTCTCGTTAGCAACGTTTGATGGCACGAAATGGCTTATTCACCCTCCTTTACGACCAAATATCCGGACAAGACAGGAAAATATTGTAATCGGCAGGCCCGGAGTGAAGGATGAGGAAGCTTTGAACTATAAAACACCTGTAGAATGTTTTCATTTGTTTATTACCGAATCAATGATTGATGATATTGTGTTTATACTAATACATACATAAGAGCTAACCAAAAAAAATTTTCCCGTGAGAGAAATGCAAAAGAGACGAACAGAATCGAAGTGAAAGCTCTTATCGGATTATTGCTGATGGCTGGTCTAAAAAAGATGAATCACGCAAATATTCAAGAAATGTGGGTAAATGATGGGACCGCCCCTGACGTTTTCAGGGCAACTATGTCTATAAAAAGGTTTTATTTTTTACTTAAACATCTGCGATTTGATGATATGAACACCAGAACAGAGCGTGCTACTCATGACAATATGGCAGCTATGCGAAATATTTAAAAAAATTTAATTCATACTGTCAAGAACATTATCAAATCGGAGAATATTGTACTATAGACGAGATGCTGGAATCCTTCAGAGGTAGATGTAAGTTCCGGGTATATATGGCTAATAAACCTGCCAAATATGGCATAAAAATTTATGCACTTGTTGATGCGAAATCATTTTACACTAGCAATTTAGAGGTGTATGCTGGGAAACAACCTCCAGGGCAGTTCAATGTTGATAATTCAGCAAAGGCTTTGGTAAAAAGATTATCCCAAAATATCCTCAACACTGGCCGCAACATCACTATGGACCACTTTTTTACTTCGATACCTCTTGCTGATCAGTTGCTAAATGATTATAGAACGACTATTGTTGGAACGTTACGTAAAAATAAAAAAAAAATTCCACCAAATTTTTTGAACACCAAAGACCGGGCGAAGCCATCTTCAATGTTTGGATTTGGCGACTGGAAAGTTTTACTATCTTATGTTCCAAATAAAAAGCAAAAGAAAATAGTATTACTATTATCAACTTTGCATGAAGATGATACAATCGATGAAAGCACCGGGCCTGCTGCAAAACCTGAAATAATAACATTTTATAATAGTACTAAAGGTGGTGTTGACTTGGTTGACCAAATGAAGGAAGAATATTCTGTTGGGAGGATGACTCGCAGATGGCCAATGAGATTGTTTTTTTCAATGTTGAATATTGCCGGTATAAACAGTCAAATTATTTACAAAGCCAATACTCAACATTTGATGCTACGTCGAGAATATTTGAAACAAATTGCCATGGTACTTGTCAAGCAATATATGACCACAAGGTCTTCTATAGGCACTTTAAATATTCCTTTGAGGAACCAAATTGATCGTAAAACAAAATATGTTAATTTACAAAACCATGATTCAAACACCTAGGAAAACGTACAAAAATTCAAACACCTAGGAAAACGTACTCCTTCCAAAGTGTTCAAGATTTCGAATACCTAGGTGTCTTAATTACAGCAAATGGGAATGAAGAGATGGAGATTAATAATATTCTTCAAAAAGGAAGCAGGGTCGTCAGTACCGTGAGAGGCATCTTGCTATCTCCAATGGTATCAAGATCGGTGATTCTGTGATAATTGCTTAAGTTCTTTGTATGCAGTCCAGACATCTGTTCTGCCGAATTCCGGAATGTTAAAACATCTTGTTATGAAATTTTTGTTACCTAACGAACATTTCATACTTAAACCTGATTATTGGAACAAGCCTATTATTTAAATACGTATGTTTTTAGTTACTGACCAATGGCGCTCTCCTCGCCCTAGCTATGGTCATGTTTGTGATATATATACTTACTTCTTCTAACATCAGCACTTGAACAGTTAAGTCAAATTAATTGACTGAGTACGCATAGCGTACATACATACAGAATGGGACCTAACCATGAATAATGGGAGAAATATATATTTTAAATTTGATTAAACTAATTATTGATAATTAGATTTACTGAAATGGTCGTGACAATTTTGTGTTACCATTAATCCGGTGAGCTATGATTTTATTTGTTTAATATAATTAATCTAACATTTTGGTTTATTAATAGCTTCAAAATGTTCGCACGTGTTATTCTAAAGCCAATCATACTTTAATTATTTTTGGTTATAATTTTTTTTTCTTAATTATCACTTGTAGTGAGATTATTATATTGTTTGAAAGATTTTTACTATATTGGTAAATTGTTTTTCTGATTTGTACATATATAATTTGTATATACCTTTTTCTGAATTTATAAATTGTACATACTTATTCATAACGAATGAAAACTTTGGTTGATAAATAAATTATCTCTTGTACATAGTAAAATAATCTTTCATTCATCTTTCTTGCAGCGCCAAAACAGAGTATGGGATTTCGGTGAAGCCGATTCCTATTTTCACACGGCTACGTCCGCATACCATGTGGAAGGTCTACTTTTCCTCTGGGGTATGTGTTAACTCCGATTAGCACATGCTTTATGGGCCCACACACGCTTTTCATTGACAATTTTATCTTACAATATAGCGATTTAAATCTTTGGAAATTTTGATTACAATCTAAATTTCATTTTTAGCAGATTTAACCCCAATAAGGGTTACTTTTTTTTTTCTGCTACAATCTTTGTAAGAATTAATTATTATACTATACTGCTTTTTTATGTAAGTGCTAGGTTAGGTATACCTAATTAATAAAAAATATTGAAAATTGGTGGTCTATGTTTTATTCCCTATGTAACTGTCAAATTAAGACTATTGTTTTTGTGAACAGATCTACAAGAGAATCGTACGGGGACGATGCTATTAAGTATGTGCAGCTACAAAGAACTCAAAATACATGTACCATAAAATGTACAATATGTTCAGAACATAAACTGCTCTCCAAGCCATTTGCTGTAACTCTTTTTAATAATAAAATAATAAAATAATGGGGTTTAACCTCCGTTTCTCTGACATATGCGCTTATAACAGAGGCCACCCACATTATTATTTGTTATTCTTTATTTATTTAACTTCATACATATTTACAATTACAATTTGCTTTGGGTGGATTCGTTTGCTTTGTTCTTATCCAAGCGACGACAATGTGATCAATTTTACCGCCCCCATTATTATGATTTTAATTAATTGTTCACACTGCCGCTGCCTGGATTCGAACCCGCAACCTACGTCTAAATAGACGACCGGTCAAATTCTAACGCCTAAGAACGCTCGGCCATTTAGGCTCTTGTTCGGAAGTAGGTATATGAAGAGTTCCGGAATAGCTAGTGATAGCTATTTTACTCAGTTAATAGGGTCAGTTTTTAATACCATCCTTATAAATTGGATTCGTTTATATCTTCTA
The DNA here is from genome assembly GCF_905475395.1 of Chrysoperla carnea. NCBI lineage: Eukaryota > Metazoa > Arthropoda > Insecta > Neuroptera > Chrysopidae > Chrysoperla > Chrysoperla carnea. Next base: position 74,107,536 of record NC_058341.1, read on the forward strand.
GTGGGACTTAAAATGGTGTAGCGAATTTGTGTCACGTATTGGAATGGAAATTAATATTGTAAAAAGTGACTAATCCAAGACAATTTAAAATTGATCATGATTTAAAATTCTTAGGCTATAAAGTAATCTGGGGAAGACCATTAAAACCATTGGTCGAGTGGATTACAGCACTGTTAAACCCAGAATCACCAGACAAAGAGCTATCAGATTTAAAAAATAGAGCTCTAGATCTATATTATACTAACATGTGTGTTGACGAATTTTTCGCTTCCATATGTAGAGCTATTATAAGACTTCAACCGTTCGACATCGCATTTCCACGGAATTTCGACCGTATGTTGAGACATGTCGGCATTCTGTTACTCTTCTTGTAGAGATGAGCAAGAAGATAATGTGTTACAGGTGACATGCCATGATTGCCCTGCATCGACTGGTGGTTTTAAATATGCTGCTGCTTTTTTAATGTGGTGTCATCGTCATACCAAAGAGCCCTCATGCACTTCAATAGAATGCTATTTAAAAAAATTTACACTAGCAAAGGTTGGATCTTAAATTAAAATAATGAGCTCTAAGGAGATGAGAAAAAGAAGGCAAAAATTGATGAAGTAGAAAGTATTGATAAAGTGTCTAGTGTGGTGGAAGATTTTTTGGTAGAATCAAAAAAACGAAAAATTACTTCATGTCAATACTTAAAATATGAAAATGATTTTATTAGCAAATAAATTAATATGCTCTCTCATTACATTACCTAATGTGTAATACAAAAAATAATGATAGTGATAAATTTTAGAAACAGATAACACATTTTTTTAATGAAATTAATATTAATGAATAAACGGTCCGAAACATCGGACAAGACTTTATCTAATATATAAAATTCTCGTGTCACGGGGTGCGTAATTGAACTCCTCCGAAACGGCTCGACCGATTTTCGTGAATCTTTGCAAGGATATCGGCTAGGGTGGAGAATCGAACAACATCTATTTTTCATCCCCCTCAATGTTAAGGGTGGTCCACCCTTAAATTTTTTTTTTTTTTTGACAAAATTTTTTGTTTTTATTTTTTTATGATAATCATACTAAAATACATACAACCCTAAATTTTCACCCCTCTAAGATCAATCCTTATTTTTTATTTATTAATTAAAAACTTTAATTTTTTTTTGCAAGATTTTTATTTTTATTTTGTCATGACTTAGAATACAAAAAATGCATATTACTCTATGCTGGCAGTTTCAGCAGGACAAGGAGGGTTCTTTTTTTTGGATGCACCAGGTGGAACTGGCAAGACATTCCTTATTTCGCTTCTTCTTGCCGAGATACGATCAAAAAATGGCATCGCATTGGCCGTTGCATCTTCTGGCATTGCAGAAACTTTATTAGATGGAGGCAGAACAGCTCATTCAGCATTTAAGCTACCGTTGAACATTCAAAATAATCCAGATGCAGTGTGCAACATAAAAAAATAATCGTCTATGGCCACAGTGCTAAAACAATGTAAAAATATTATCTGGGATGAATGCATTATGGCACACAAACATTCGCTTGAGGCATTGGATAGGACATTAAAGGATATAAAAAACAACGATAAATTATTTGGCGGCACTTTGTTACTCCTTTCAGTTGATTTCAGACAAGCACTTTCCGTTATTCCACGTTCAACGTACGCTGATGAAATCAACGCTTGCTCAAAATCATCGCGACTATGGCGTAATGTTGAAAAAGTACAACTCACGGTGAACATGCGCGTTCAAATGCTTCAGGATCCATCCGCCGAAACTTTCTCTAAACAACTGTTAGATATTGGCGATGGAAAAGTTGCTGTACATGAAAATACTGGGTGCATAAAATTGGAGACGGACTTCTGCACAATCATCGACTCGTAAAATACTCTTATCGATCACATATTTCCCGACGTACACACACAATATGCAAATCATAAGTGGCTGGCAGAAAGAGCGATTTTGGCAGCTAAAAATGTGGACGTCAAAGGGTTAAATTTGAAGATACAACAGTTGTTACCTGGAGACTTGGTGTCATACAAATCTATCGATGCAGTTTGTGTTACCAACAGACTGTGAATTATCCAATTGAGTTTTTAAATTCATTGGATTTGCCAGGCATGCCACCACACCATTTACAATTGAAGGTTGGATCTCCGATTATTCTGCTTCGTAACTTAAACCCATCGCGGCTGTGTAATGGCACACGATTAGTCATTAAAACATTAATGAAAAACGTTATTGAAGCCATCATCTTGAATGGCAAGTTTCAAGGCGAAAATGTATTGCTGCCACGAATCCCTGATTCCTACAGATGCGCCAATTGAATTCAAACGCACTCAATTCCCAATTAGATTGGCATTCGCTATGACGATCAATAAGTCACAAGGCCAGACATTGTCTGTATGTGGCTTAGATTTGGAAACACCATGCTTTTCCCGCGGACAACTATATGTGGCATGTTCTCGCGTCGGAAAACCATCCAGTTTGTTTGTGTTGGCTAATGACGGACTAACCAAGAATATTGTTCACTCTATTGCGCTGAGAGATTAATTTTTTTTTTTTTCAACTTAAATAATTGATAGTAAAAATATGAATAATTATTTTTGATGTTTAGATAGCTATCAAGAATTGTACTTTCAAATATATTCGTTACTTTAATAAAGATTTATTTATTACCCTAACTAAAGCATACTTTTATTGTTTATAACGCTTTCGATTATAAGTACATCCCCGCACACTTATAGTAGATACGTTATTTATATTGAACTAAAAAAATGTTTTCTAGAAATAATATAAATGGCAAAACAACGTTTGCCGGGTCAGCTAGTTATATCATAAAATTGATATGTTTTTATAAAATTGATATAATAAATTATTTGATATAAATAATTTATTTTAATTATAGCAACTATAGATATAAGCATAGCGGTATATTTGGAATCATACGGTAATGAGGAACAGGCTTAGGTATTTATTGGATTTAATACAATATTTAGAAGGATGTAGTTTCGTAAGGGTGAGGTTAAGCATAGATTACCAAGTTACAAAAGTTACTTCAAAAGACATTTTAAATAATATTTTATCAATTTTGGGTAGGGTTGATTTGACCACTTTTGACGATTTCATCCCCTCCAGCTCCATGGCTCAAGATGGGAGTTATATCAAACCTAGGACCTTGTTGATATAAACCATGATACGAAGTTTCACTATTGTCGCCCCAGGCTCTCCCTAGAAAATCCCATTTTCCTGTATTTGAAAAGGTTTTCCTTAGGGTGTGGGCCTTCTCGAATTTTTCCGGATGGGGCTTATACCAATCCTAGGAACACCTTATGGTTTAGTCTTGTGTCAAGTTTAATTGAAATCATTGGAGCCATTTTTGAGAAAACCCCAAAAAAAAGGTTTTCCCTACGGTGTGGGCCTTCTCGAATTTTCCCGAATATGTGGGTTATACCAATCTTTGGAACACCTTAAGGTCTAGCCTTGTGCCCAGTTTAATCGAAATCTTTAAAGCCGTCTTTGAGAAAACCCAAAAAAAGTTTTTCCCAAGAATGTGGGCCTTCTCGAATTTTCCCGGATATGTGGTTTATGCCAATCCTAGGAACACCTTAAGGTCTAGCCTTGTGCCCAGTTTAATCGAAATCGTTAGAGCCGTTTTTGAGAAAACCCCAAAAATACTGTTTTGGCCTAGAGGGAAGTACCCTTAAAAAAGGCCTAGGGAAAAAATGAAAAAATCGTCTGGAATTATGACCAAACTGAACCTATGTACCGAGTTTGAGAAAAATCGGTTGAAAATTGAAGGCTCCAGTTTGGTAACAGACATACCGACGGACGCAACATTTTTTAAAAACCACTTTTTTGGAATAAGGAACCCTCAAAACGTGTATTTCCGTTTAAATCCCGATATCGATTTTTTATTCGATCACAACACTATTTATAATATAATAAAGTAAAAACGCAGAAAAGAAGACCAGGAATCAACATAGAAGTGGATTATGGTACGAGTTACGCTATGGGAGAATTACTGCTTCGAAATATTTTGAAGTAAGCAGGTGCAAAACAGCTGATGGTACTTTAGTGGAAGTATTCTTGGAGGAAGAACCGTAGAAACCTCTGCAATAAAACGGGGTAAAAATTTGGAAGATGGTGTAAGAAAAACTCTAGAGAAAAAATTGGGCAAAAAATCAAGAAAATGAGGATTATGTATATCTAAACAGAATCCTTTGATTGTTGGCGCACTAGATGGTATTATTGAAAATAATTATACAATAGAAATTAAATGCCCAAGTAGCAAGAAAACTAAAGAAAATTATAGTAAAAATGCAAATGATTTAGAGATAAGAAACATCATGCGCTGAATATCGATTGCACAAGTTGAGGGCTAAGAAATTCTTTAGTCTACTAAATGACAAAATGAGGATAAAGTTATTAAAATTTGCTTTGATTGGCAGCAGAACCAACCCCTTCCAAAATTAAGTGTTGGAGAGGTATTTTACTGTTGTCAAGCCTGGTTGCATAACTTTTGTATAATATAGCATAAACCTATAACCAAACAGATCAAGGACGATAAAGTTTAATGTTTGGTTAGAAAGCCAGCGCAGCGCGACCGCAAAAAAATACATCACAAAAATATCTTTTTGGCAACATTTAAATTGTATGAGCTTTAATTTTAGCATTTATTTCACCCAAAAATAAAAATTCCAGATTATTTTTTAGGTTTATTAGGTTTTTAAGTGCATAGTGGGCCGTGGAAAATCGCATTTATAGAATTTACGCAATGGCGGCGCTGTTTGTTTGAGAGAGGAGAGAGTGGGGCGTGGTTTAGAGAGAAACGCGGGAAGTTTATATTTATCTGTTGTTCAGATATCATAACGCAGTGGATTCGTGAGTAGCGCTGATTTTGTGTTGAAGTGCAATTCCCCCATGTGGGCGTGTCCTGGACGGCATTCGATTGTAAATTGGGTAAATGTATTTAGAACAACAGGGAATAAGCCCTCTGCACAAAAGAGTTTGAGAGAAGTAATACAACATCACAAAATGCCGAAACAGTAAGAGCAGTAGTACTGCAATCTCCGAAACGCTCTGTTCGACAACAAAAATTTGTTCTTGGCATTTCAAAACGTTCTCTCCAACAAATTCTTCATAATGAACATTCATATGCGTATAAAATGTGCGTGGTCCAGCAATTGTAAGAACGGGATTATGAAATACAAAAAAAGACATGACCATGCCCCTTGATGTCAATGTGTTCTTTTCTGTGTTTAACCCTTAAATGCGCAGTGTAGTTTAAAAACAACGAAATGAAACGCATAGATAAATGACCAGTTTTTTTTTTTTTTTTTTTAATAAATAGAACTAACATGTTTCTGAACGAATAAAGAATAATTTTTTAAGTTGGTAAAATTGAATTTGACATTTGCTTTGACATAACATCTGATCTTATGTAAAAGCGCGGCAATCCGTAACTTTTTGTCGATAACAAAAATTGGCTGCAGTTTTTGAATCACAATTTTCGCAAGTAAGTCATTCGATTATATGTATAATTGTTTGTTATATCATTAATTTTATATTTAATTTACAATTTATTAAAAAAAATCATAAAGCATGGTGATAAGACCTAATTTATGCTTGTTGTGTAAAAACAACAGTGCGCATTGGTGGTATGTATTTTATGCATGTATGGTAAATGTGTTATTTGGGTTTTTCAGCATGCCACGCTCGTTAGGCTTGTTAGATAGTGAAATAAGAGAATATTTAGAGAAACTTGATGACTCGGAAGACGGATTGGATGGTTCGGACTCTGAACCGGAGGATGAAGGTAATTATTACCGAAACGTTCACGAGCTTATGAATGATCTTGAAAATGAAGATGAATTGAAAAACATTGAATTAGATGAGATGAATGAAGATCCTCCATTAGTTACTGAGGATACGGAAAATGCGCAAGAACAGGAGGACCCTCCCCTTGAAGAAAGCAATGATGAAGAAGTGAGCATACCAGGAGCACCTCAAAGAAACAGGCCCCTACTATGGAAAAAAAGAAATCTCGTTACTAATGAAGATGACCTTGTGTTTAGAGGTAATACTCAAATACCAGAAGCTTTATTGAATTGTAATACACCATTTGAATTCTTTTCATATTTTTTTACTCCAAATTTGAAAAAAGAAATTGTTTACGAAAGTAACCTTTATGCCACACAAAAGCAAATATCTAACCCAGAGACTATAAACGAAAATATACTAAATAAATTTCTAGGCATACTAGTTTTTACATCCGTCATAAAATTTCCAAATACAAGGTTATATTGGAGTGATAAATTTGGATATGATCTTATCAAAAACACCATGTCACAAAAGAAGTTTGAAAAAGTAAGATCGATTATTCACTTTGCTGATAACACTAAATGTCTCCCAAAGGAACATCCTGATTATGATAGACTCTATAGGATCAGACCACTTATCGAAACACTAAATCATGTGTTTGGCACCGTCCCTATGGATCAAAGGCTATCCATAGACGAGCAGATGTGCGCTACAAAAATGAGCCACTATATAAAACAGTACTTGCCTAACAAACCACACAAGTGGGGCTTCAAATTGTACCTTATCTGCAGTCTGCAAGGATATGCTCACAAATTTGAGCTATATGCAGGAGGAGGCAATAAAAATACTGCATCTTTACCAGGAGAACCAGATTTAGGAGAATCTGGGAACACTGTCATAAGGTTGGCTCGAATGGTACCTCGTCATGTAAACCACATAATATATTTCGACAACTTTTATACTTCTTTGCCGCTTCTCACCTATTTGGCCAAGGAAGGAATATATTCTTTAGGGACAGTTCGGGTAAACCGCGTACGAAATTCTAAATTACCAGATAAAAGAACAATAATGAAAAAAAATGTTGCAAGGGGTTTTTACGAAGAGAACGTAGCGAATGTAGATGGTACTGAAGTGAGCGCAGTTGTTTGGAAAGATAACAAGCCTGTCAATCTTCTTTCAACTTACGTAGGTGCCGAACCAGCCACCACTGTATCAAGATTCGACAAAAGGAGGAAAGAAAGAGTTGAGATCCCATGCCCCAAAATAATTCGTGAGTATAACACTCACATGGGAGGGGTGGACCTGTTAGATTCTTTTATAGGACGCTATCACATAACGATGAAGAGCAGGAAATGGACTATGCGTCTTTTTTACCACTTTTTGGACCTCTGTGTCATCAACTCATGGGTAATGTACAAGAAAGTGCACAATCAACTGGGTACCAGCAAATTGTTAAATTTAGCTCAATTTAGATTAGACGTTGCAGAGACATTGTGTCAGACTGGGTTGCCTATCAGTGGTTGCAAGCGTGGCCGTCCCAGTACCAGCAGTATACAGGCTCAACTTGAAATGAAGAGGAGTCGCACATCAGCTCAGTCAGTTCCGTCTAAAAATGTTAGGTTGGACCAAACATCACACTGGTCAGTTTGGTTAGAAAAACAGCAACGATGCAAATACCCCAAATGTACTGGATACACATTTAAAAAGTGTGAAAAATGTCAGGTATCTTTATGCGACACCAAACAGAAAAATTGTTACTATAAGTACCATACTGAATAAACATAATAAATATAGATTAAAAAAATCACTTCATTTTTACTTACTCATACATCATAATGACCCCTAAATGCGCAATGTGGTTTTTAAACAACCAACACATTTTATGAAAAAAATTACATAAAAACTAAGTCAATCTTTTTTTAAATATTTTTCCCTGTAAGTATAGAAGCTAAGTTACAAAATATATTTTTTTTTAACAAAATAGAAAATTCGCGCATCTAAGGGTTAACTGTGAATTTTGATCATTATTTAACTATGTTGGTTGCAAGAGTTTTTCCAGGCGACTCTAGATGCAATGCAATTACAGGATACCTGGTTTCAACAAGATGATGCCACTGCACATACAGCACGCGTTAAAATGAATCTTTTGAGGTAAACGTTCTCAGCAGAGCTTATCTCTTTGAGGGAGGATCTCTACTGATCCGCACGCTCACCGTACTTACACCAACACACTTGAAGAACTACAGAACAATATTCAGTCTAATAATATTCAATTAAATGGTTTAAGTGCTATAATTGTGATTTACGACATGTGTTGCTAAATTGTGAAAGGGGTACAAATGTTACAGATGTATCGAATTCACTAATTGTTAGTTGAATTAGAGTGTGATGCAGTAAGATATTAAAAATTTTATTGCTCTATTAAAATTTCGTGTAGGATAATTTTAAGGGCAAAACAATAGTTTTTCACTAACAATTGACCTTTCTAGTCTAAGAGAGGATTAGATGACTCATCGATAAACCTCTGGATAGTACTTTTGATGGTTTGTAACTGATGCATATTTTTACCTTCGGATTAACAACTTATTTTTAGAATTTATTGTTTTTCATAGCCAATAAGACAACCAAAATGGACAGCTTTATTGTCACTATTGTAAGTATCTCTGTTTAAACAATCGTTTAAACCACATATCATATTTCTTTCAATAGTTAAAAAATACAAAACATAATGTTTCAAAAATAAATAAAAATTTATATATGTGTGTGTTTATTATTTTTTTGTGTGTGATTTTGTTATGAGTGAGATATGTAATTTATGTTTATAAGTAAATGAGAGAGCCAGTATATATCGCTGGTCCGGAAGAAAAACGACACAAGTCTAAAAACCACTATTTTAACCTTTTGGTGCCAAGCGACTTCAAAAAAATAACTTTTTGTGCTAGAAAAACGTCACAATATTAGTGTTCTTTTTCGGCGCCATGGAGCAGTTATGTCGTTTATCATATGGTGTGAACCGTTCCCCACTTAGGAAGAAGAACGACACACATCAGTTGTGCTTAAGACCTACTAATGAATGTACATGCATAATGTCGAGAAAAACGACACAAGTTGGTAAGTTGTATTTTTTTAAATAAATAATCATGTTTTATAATCGACAAAAACGACACAATTTGGGTTATGTCGTTTTTCATGATGCACAAGTTACATTATTACTATTTCTTGTACACACATACGTAAATATGACGTTTTTCTTGTGAAATGTCTACTATTATATGAGTAATATTCCGGATTAATCTCAAAAAGTGTCGTTTTTAGTGATTATGTTTTTAATAAACGAAAAAGTTATTGTTATTTTTGTGACGTATACTCAGCTCCAAAGAAAAAAACCGACAATAAAAAAAAACCATTTACAAAAAACTCGATTTGGATAGTCTGTGTAAGAATTTTTAGACTTTTAGTTAATAATTGCTTTAATATAATTAATTATGAATAAAATTCTTGCTAACTAACTATATAAAAATTCATATGCAGACAATCGAAATCGAGTTCTTTGTAAATAGGGTTTTTTTTAGTGTCGGTTTTCTTTGGAGCTGAGTATACATAGGAAATAATTGTAGTCAAGTCTTATGGAATAATGACCAGTATTTGCACATTTTTCAGGAAATCCAAGCGAGCGAAGTAAACTTCTTATGCTACTTGCTAAGAAGAATATGCAATGGACAATAAAGGGTGATAGTACAAACCTGGAAAGTAAACGCATTATGGCGGTCCTTTCTACCGGACAAGCAGGTAATAAATTTGAATCCATTTGCCTTTAGGTTGGCATTTCTTCCTTACATGGTTCGGTATTTTAAAAACCAATGCGTAATTCTTACAGAGACCGATGAGACTGCCCTTACGGAAACTTTGCCGATCGGAGTGACTTCAACAACAGTTTCAGAACTTCAGTCTCACGAAGCAATGAACGAGAGTGGAAAGTCTGATCTCACAGAAACTTCTGAGGCTACGATGTTTTCTGTGGCACCAGTTCCTAAACAAGGGCTTGCTCCCGATACAAGTGATAAAAGCGATTTTAGTGACGATGATAGCGTGAAGGACCCAGACTTTCTTGTCCCTAAGGATGACATGCCACCTTCTGATGTCACCACTGATGATACTGATATTGATGATGATAATAATGTGGTAATTCCGAAGAAGAGAAAAACAAATTCTGCGACTGAAATAGTTCAGAAAGGAAGAAAAAGAGTTCGACATGAAGAGAAGTGGAAGAAGACGAAAGCTAAATTACTTAAGGCACATGGAAAAAGTTACACATCGTTCGGCAAAAGTACAAGTATAGTTTTAGCCAAAGAAATCGGCCCTGTTTGTGAAAATAAATGCAGACTAAAATGCTACCAAAATATGAAAGATGAAGATAGGACCCACATCTTTCAATCTTTCTATGCTTTAGGAAGCACTGAACGACAGCACAGCTTTATATCGTCCAGTATTGAGGAAATACACCCCAAATACGAGTATAAGCGAGAAAACAGCAAGCGAATTCCCAATAACGCATTTTTTCTCCATACTCGAGACAATGTACGTGTGAGAGTTTGCAAGACTTTCTTTAAGAACACACTTTCAATTACTGATCGGCCAATACGGACGATTTTGACAAAAAAGAGTTCTTATGTGTTTCAAGACAATCGTGGTAGGCATGGAAACCACAAAACTGTTCCTGAAGAGATAAAACAGTCCATTAGGAACCACATTGACAAAATCCCACGCATTGAAAGCCATTACTGCAGGGCAGATTCTAAAAAAACTTACATTGAAGGAGGAAAAACAATTAGAGACTTACACAGGGATTACTTAGAGGAGTGTCGTGAAAATAAAAAAACACCTGGAAATTACGTTATGTATTCGCGAATATTTAATGAGGAGTACAACATGGCTTTTTTTGTTCCGAAGAAGGATCAGTGTGAACTGTGCACATCCTACCAACATGCCGAAGATGAAGCTAAAGCCAAAATGCAAGAAAATTACGAAACTCATTTGATGGAAAAAGAATTATCCCGACAAGAAAAGACAACAGACAAGAATGGTGAATCTACCGTTGCTGTTTACGATCTACAAGCAGTGCTACCTTGCCCAATTGGTCAAACTTCCCCATTTTATTACGTTAGTAAATTAGCGGTGTATAATTTCACAATTTGCAATATTAAAAACAATGAGGTGCACTGCTACACCTGGCATGAAGGAGAAGCACATAGGGGAGCAATAGAAATAGGGAGTTGTGTCCTAAGCTATTTGTCTCTCTTAAATAACAAGAGTACTGCTCCAGAAGACGTAATTTTTTACAGTGACAATTGCGCAGGCCAACAAAAGAATCAATTTATTATAGGCATGTACCTATATGCTATTCAAAAGTTTCCAAATATTAGAAGCATTTCTCACAAATATCTCATAACTGGCCATACGCAAAATGAAGGCGACGCTGCTCACTCTATTATTGAACGGCAAGTTGCCAGAGCTAGAAAAGCAGGGCCTATCTATTTACCGGATCAGTATTACACCCTTATAAGAACAGCCAAGAAAACAGGAGACCCCTATATTGTTCATGAATTATGCCACAAAGATTTTATAGATATAAAGCAACTGACGAAAGATCAAGGAATCCAAATTAAAATACCTTTAAAAGATATTAAAATTTTAAAAGTAATCAAAGAAGAGCCAAACACTGTATATTATAAAACATCTTTTGGGTTCCCTGAATATGATGAAATAACTGTCAGCAAGAGAACGCGATCACAGAATGTTAAAGCAAAGCCAGCCTACCACACGAAGGTCGGAATTACCGATTCGAAGAAAAGGGGACTTCTTTCATTAATAGAAAAAAATTGTGTACCTCAGTGCTATAACAATTTCTACAGTAGTTTGTAAAGAATTAAAATGAATTTCCTTGTACTAAGGCCCCTATCAGACGCTACGTCTTTTCGCCGTGCGCCGTGTAATTTTATGTGATTTTATATTGTGATGTGTAACAATTTTATGTGATTTTTACAACAATAAAAAGATAGCCTATTTAAAAGCATTATTTCTTCCTAATTTTTTAGAGATTACTACAGACAAAATAAGTAGGTAGGTAAGTAAAGGGCAGACAAATTACTCTGCAGTCCTGAAGATCATTTTTTTGGCATAATCTTTCGTCATAAGTGCTGTCTTATGTTCAGATATGAAAGCATGAAAAACGTCACAAGTCAAAGTTGGTTGACTAATTTTATTCCCCATCTCACAATTTTCATTATTAAAAGTTGAAAACATCGTAACCGCATTTCAATAGTATATCCTTAATTTTAATCGCCTAAGGGTTCCGCAAAAATTCTTATCATTAGCTGTACAAAAAAAAAAGATTATATAATAAACTTAAATGTCTCCTCCTGAAAAATGTATCATTTTGACTTGTGCCATTTTTCTTCCGGACCAGCGATATGTAGTGTTTGTTGTGTTCAAAAGTGAAATGACAAAGAGAAAGAGATTATGTATTTGATTAACAGAAGATAGAAGATTGTATCGGTAATGAATATATACATATTATTGGCTACTTGATGTTATTATAAAGTATTTCTCCTCAAAAATAAAAAAATACTTTTCAGAAGAATGGGTAATAATTAATAAATTTAACTAAAATATTTAAAATACCGTGGCGGGCCCTGAGCGGACAAAGTTTACTTTTTTTGTATAGATTTGCCTTAAGAGTGATCATCGAACGAGTGTCAATGTAAGTGAAACTATTTTTTAAAATGATAGTCATGTTGTTCGCGTACCTTACTTCAAATTTTTTGATATTTTTGTTTGATTCGTTAGCGGGTTTTCCTTTTTCCGCTCGCGTGTTTTCCTATTGTCGCTCGCGTGTTTTTCCGTTTCCGATCGCGTTTTTGATTGTTGTCTTTTCGTTCCTTTTTTTCAATCCGCGGTTCTTATTAGTTTGCTTTCTTTGTTTCGTGTTTGACGCGCTCACGCATTTTTTCATTGTTGCTCGCGTGTGTTTCTATTCTCTACCGCGGTTTTTAATTTCTCGTTTCGTTTCTTTTTTTTAATCCGCGGTTTTAATTCGGTCGCATGTCTTTTTTATTCGTTTGTGATTCGCTCGCGTGTTTTTTTATTGTTGCCCGCGTGTTTTTCCGTTTTTGATCGCGTTTTTTATTTTTGACGTCTCGTTACTTTTTTTTAATCCGCGGTTCTTATAAGTTCTGTTTCTTTGTTTTGTGTTTACTCGCTCGCACGTTTTTCATTGTCACTCGCGTGTTTTCAAGTTTTAGATCGCGTTTTTTTATTTTTCGTTTCGTTTCTTCTTTTCAATCCGCGGTTTTAATTCGATCGAATGTTTTTTCTTTTCGTTTGTAATTCGCTCGCGCGTTTTTCATTGTCGCTCGCGTGTTTTATAGTTTTAGATTAATTTTTCGTTTCGTTTCTTCTTTTTAATCCGCGGTTTTAATTCGTTCGCATTTGTTGTCGCACGCGTGTTTTTCCGTTTTTGTTTTTGTTTTTCTATCCGCGGTTCTTATTCGTTCGCGTGTTTTTAATTTCGTGTTTGATTTGCTCGCGTCTTTTTCCATCGTCGCCCGCGAGTTTTTCCGTTAAGTTCGTATGTTTCTTTTCGATTAATCGCGGATGTTTACTTTTTTTATATTTTTTTCTTACAATATGATGTTTTTTTCAGATAACATGGATCGGCAAAGATTCATCAAAAACTTTTTCTCGTCGAATGCACAACAAGCCAAAAGAAAACGGGTTGAGCCATTAGAATCTAATGCTATCGAATCCGCATTGAATGAGCAACCTTCGAAAAAAAGACGGATCGACGAGCTATGACAAACCGAACTTTTAGAAGATGAAATAAGGGCGAAAATACCGGTCATACATTCAAATACGCGAATTTCTAAGTTAACTCCGGCTGAACTTAACGAGTTGCGTCAAGTTCCAAATCAGTTTCAGCCATCAAAATCATTTTCTTTTCCGAAACAAACCGAAGGGAGAAATCGCAATAGAAGTGCTCAGCATAGATGGTTTTCCGAATTCAAGTGGCTTCATTATGACGTTAAAAAAGATGCTGTTTTGTGCCACACATGTTTAAAAGCTTGCAGTATGGTCGGTGTTAAATCTGATTGGCTTAAAGAGGCTGAGGTAGCATTTATACTCAAAGGTTTTTCTAACTGGAAAGACGGTACCGCGCGTTTCGCGAAACACGAAAACAGCTCTTTTCATTCAAAATCTAACCATTTGATCGTTCAACGAGAAAGTGCTACCTACGCCAATAAATGCTCAGTTGCAGAATTCGGTTCTTAACCACCAAAGGGTAGCTCGTGCTTGCTTGCTTAGAATTATCAGCTCATTGAGATATCTATGCTTGTCCGGAAATGCGATTCGCGGATCAGATAACGACGGAGGGAATCTCATAGAGTTGCTAAAAGAGCGCGTGATAGATTTTCCTGAACTTAAGGACTGGTTAGCAAAACGTGACAGTTATACAAGCCCGCAAATCCAGAACGAACTAATTGAGATAATGGCTCACGAAGTGCAAAAGGTCCTTGTGCAAAAAGTCAAATCATCACCGTGGTATGCATTGATAGTGGATGGAACAACAGATGTCTCCAGCGACGAACAAATCTCTATGTGTGCGAGAATCACTCCACCGGACGCCTTGCATCCAGAAGAATGTTTTTGGGTATGTATATTTTCCTTTTTGCTAATATTTACAGTAAAGTCAATCAGTTTTTAAAATAAAATTTTTTTCTATTTTTCAGGCATGTACACCACAGACGACGGTTGTGCCAAAACGATCACGGCTGCAATTAAAGACGTTCTCATTCGCCTGGGACTACCTCTAGACAACTTGAAAGGCCACTGCTTTGATGGAGCACCTACCATGGCTGGACGTCACAATGGCGTGCAGAAGTTGTTGCAAGACGAGCAACCAAAATCAATCTACGTCCATTGTGCCAACCATTCATTGGATCTTGTCCTCCAAGAAACAGCTAAACTACAAAGCGGGGTATGCGATGTTATGTGCTTAGTTAAAGATGTTTCGAACTGCATTCTAGAATCGGCAAAAAGAAAGAAAATGTACGATAAAGTCGATCTACAAGCATACGAAGACGATTTAGCATCTTCAGATGATGATTTGCCGGTTGATAAACCGACTCGATTACCCGCTTTGTGTCGTACGCGATGGACCGCACGTGTAAAATCTTTCAAAAGATTCAAAGAAAATTATCCACGAGTGCAGGGAACATTAGTTAAGTTCGAAAATTGCGAGTCTGTAAAGCCGGAAAAAAAGCTCAAATTCGCGGGAGGTTGCTGAAACTTGAGCAGTCTGAGACCCTTTTTTTCTCTTAACATCACCTTAACTTTCGCGAGCGCTTCAAGCTCCTGGTCTAACAGCTACAGGTGCGAAACAATCTGCTGATTTACTATCTTCGAAATTGCAATCGTTGCGCACAGACACCGAGTTCGACCGTTTATTTGAAAAAACAGTTGAAGAATCGCACGAGTTAGACTTGAATCCTTTCAAAGAACCCCGCGTGAGACAACCAAACAAACGGTACGAGCATACTTCCAAATCTGCTCCACCGGTGCGACTTTCAGCCAAAGATTCGTTGAGAAAAATCAATTTCGAAATTTTAGATTTGCAAATATCAGAATTGAATGAAAGGTTCGACCAAAGTGGTTTAGCTATTCTAGTGTCACTCGAAGCTGTACTGTTGAACGCGACTAAAGGTTTAGTTGGCGACGAAACCAAGCTCGCGGAAGAACTCGGTGTCTTTGCTGAAGATTTTAATATTAGCAGATTGCATGCTCAACTTTTTCTGCTCCAAAGCGTGCCCGATATTACAAGTTCCAACTGTTCCGAATTGAGCGAAAAACTCGCGAATCTACCGTCGACAACCAGGGATATGTTAGATGAAGTAATTTTACTGATAATTTTGATCCTAACCGTGCCTGCGTCTGCCGCGACTTCTGAACGATCTTTTAGCGCTTTGAGAAGATTGAACACTTATTTAAGAAATTCGATGTCCCAAAAGCGCCTCACACACCTTTTGCTATTACATGTATATAAAGAACTTACAGCTGCTTTAGATTTAAATATTTTAATGAAAGAATTTGTGGCACGGTCAGAAAAACGCAAATCTGTGTTTGGCAAAATCTAGGTTTAAGGTTGAAAAAATGTGAAGTATAATTTAAGACTTTTGTATTGACTTTTTAATTTTAGCAAGCACTTGTATAGTGTAAAAGTTTGTAAAAACTAAAAATGTAATTAGATACATTGTGTAAATAAAATTGAAGAAAATGAAAAGAAAAATTTTGCAAAAATTATTTACAACTAACAAAAACTGTCTGGTATAATATCAATTAACAATCACAAACATATTTTATACAAAATTATTATCATCGAAAATTTAGGGGGGGGGGGGGAAAAATTTCGAACCTGCCCACCCAGCAAAAATTTCGTTCCTACGCCCCTGGTGACATACCATCGATAAGACAAAAGTCATAAAGATTGGACTTTAAATGATGATAACGGAAAAAACAATGAATGTCACTTTTTTGTGAAAATTAATCAGAGTTGGATAAAACCGCCGTAGTCTGCTGTAGTAGTTTATTTTTTATCTGTTCATCCATTGCAAGAAACAGGAATGCCTGCGCGCCAAAATTTAAAAAAACGTCAATGTCAATTTGACAGTTGTATCCATTCGACATTGCGCGTTTTTCTTCACCAAGGCAGCAAAGTTGTCAGTGCAATATTTTTCTGTAGTATTGTAGTAATTATATAATATTTGATTAAAATAGCGGTGAAATTTCGAGTTGGGATGAAAATATGCACATAAGATTATCTGACCGAAAAAAAATTTGTAGAGGACGAATAAAATATGTGATGAGACAAATCCGCGTACAACGCTATGAACCCGACGTAGATTGTTAATCAACCAATACTTAAACGAATAATCAATTACAAACAGTAAATGAAATAAATAAGTTTCTAAACCACAAAAGAATTAACATGTGGTATTATCATAAAAATTTAGAATTCCATAAACAAGGTTTTTCAAGAAGTTTGTAAGTTTCAAGAAGTAGTAACTATTACGTTAGTGCGATTAAAAATTCAGCAAGTAAAGATGCCATACGTACATCAAAAGGTAACTTTGAAACCAAATTTAAAAAATACGAAGATCATCTGACAATTTGTATTCCATACAATAAAAAATTATGTTAAGCCATAATCTCTCTGCGATTGCCAGATATTCCCATGTGGACTGGGTTCAACTCCAAATTTACTAATGATGATAGTCCACAACAACTCATTTCGTATTTAACTCCAATGAATGTATCACCAACAGATGCTTCAGTGGTTCTGGAGACGATGCTGCAAAGTATAAAAATAGCTGACGAATGTAACCAAAATTATATACAAGTCACCTATGATTTCGAAAATGCCAAAGTTTATACATTTGGGCTCATTCCATATCATGTTTGCTTATTTCAAAGCTATTGGGAAGATAATCAATGATTGTGGATTATCAACAATAATAACAGAAGGTGCATTTTTGGCAAGTGGCTCAGTAAACAGCTTTATTGATGGAAAACATTTCAACAGATACAAAAGGTTACACCCTATCATGGCTTTAGGATTACGAATCCTTCATTTCCGATCTTTTTTACAATCATAAAACATAGAAATATCTGATGATATATTGTTGGAGTTAAGTAGGTTACATTCCCACTCAACTTCGTCATTCGCTATCGAAGATGAACAACTCATGGAGCTGTATTAGAATTACCTATGCTAAATGTGAAGTAAAAACAATGAATGGAAAATTGGGTAAAATCGCCCAATTTTATATGATATACATAAATGTTATTAATTATTATTTAACTTTAAGTAGAAGTATTCGTACGGGATATGAGTCATTTAAATACATCTTGCCGAAGATTACGAATTTATTTTCAGCTTGCAACCAGCCGAATAATGAACGCTGGACCATTACAACTTGAGGAAAGTTGCAGAAAGACATCCAGAGTTAGAAGAAGATTTGAAAAGAGGATGTTTTGGAATTAAACGAACAAATAAATCGTTTTCAAGACAACCCATAGATTTACCTCTTGAACAGACAATGCTGATGCTGGCCGAAAACTCACTGGGGTTGTGCATTTCACTAATTCCATATCTGCTCGACAACGTTGGGCAAGAAGCCATGAAATTCGGTCAAAGATTATTAGTCATGTATTCGAAGAATTGGGAGTTACAAAACAAGATATTTCAGGCGACTTACAATGTCTTGTCAACAGCTGTCGACATTTATTAATTCTTTCGATCGCATTTTTAATACTTTCAATGCACAATTATCTCCCGATAAATTATTTAACAGTTTTACTGAAAACCAGCCTCACCTCTTGTAGAGCAATTGTTAAATTGAGAAAGTATTGGGAATCAGCAACGAGAACAATTTATTTCTGAGTGCATAATAGATTCGAGAAGAGTATTAAAAAAACCATTTCATAATTTTTCTAAAGAATGAGAAATTAAAAAAAGTGTAAAAGTAGGCGGAGAAGTACAAGAAATTCGAGTACAACGAGATTTATTTGGACCTATGTTAGGTATTTCCATGGATCACAATATCGATGTCATGAAAATTTTATCATATCCCATTACTTCTGTACCTTTATCATTATGTTATTTAGATGATGCGATATGTAAAACGAATAAATCAGTACTGGCTAAGTGCCTGGAAACTGGCATTAACCATAAGTCACCTCGTAATACTGATGTATTTATAATTGATGGTTTCTTTCTACTACACACCATGAAAGAGACACCAAAAATATTTGGCAACATTTCCAAGAAGACTCTACAAATGTTAACAAAACTTCCAGCACAAAGAATCGACGTCATTTTTGGCCAATATTTTTATCCTTCGATTAAAAATAATAATAGGTCTCTACGCCATGAAACAGAACACACCAAATTTACGATTTCTGGACCAGATCAAACACGACCAGCTGATTTTGCTTTTTCACTAATTTAAATCAGTACATGTCATTCTTGGATTTATTGAAAAATTGCTCTTGATAAATATCAATATTTTGATTTTTCTCGTTCTAAACAATATTTTTTAATGTAAACAACATTTTTATTTTATTTCATCGTTATTTTAAGGTTTCAAAGAAAAAAATGAGCCCGAATATAGTTAAAAATTTGAAACTTTACTAACCAAATTTTTGACTTGAAAATTCGGCTTTGTTTCCGGTTTCCAACTCGTAAAAAATACAAAAATGATTATTTCGCTTCAAAAAAATTATTGCTTATAAAACACATAGAGAACTGTATTTTCAGTGATTTTCATTGAAATCAAATCACTTTTGTTGCAGAAAAAAATTAAAAACAAAAAAATCGGTTTGTGTTTTTTTTCCCTAAATTTGAGGTTATACTGGAAGTTGGTAAATACAAAAGTTGTAGATATTTTGATTACCTAGAACTTTTATGTTTAACATTTTCCAATAGCAGGTGTAGTTTAGCCGGAAATCGTAAAAATCCTTCAAATCGACAAATAACCTCTCCCCCATCTCTCTTCCGGAACTTTCTCCAGGTTCTTTTAATTTTTTTCATTTACTTATAAATTATTCTAAATTTTCCCACAAACCATATACTGCTAATAATTTTTTTGCTCTGAAATAGATTTGGCCCTGAACTAATAGGGCAATTAATAGATTAAAGATGAAAACTTGATGATGAAAGATGCACTTGTAAAGATGAAGCAGCAAATTGATAATTGGTCAAGTATTTCATGAATGTGGGTAGCGATATACTTACATTACTAACATAACAATTGCCCAGATAATCGTTTATTTTTAATAACGTTTAAATAATAATAATGGGGTTTAACCTCCGTTTCTCTGACATATACGCCTATAACAGAGGACACCCACATCATTATTTGTGAATCTTTATTTATTTAATTACAAATTATATTTACAATTACATTTTTGATGTGGGTGGAGTCGGTTACTACGTTCTTATCCAAGCGACGACAATGTGATCAATTCTGCACTCCCATTAATTATAATTGTTCACACTGCCGCTGCCTGGATTCGAACCCGCAACCTAAGTCTAAGTAAACTAACGGTCTATAACTAATGCCTTAGACCGCTCGGCCACTTAGGCTCTTCATCATCCAAAGGCGTATCTCGAACACTCACAAAACAAATGTTCAGATATTACTGTAACGTCTTATTTTGGAAACGAATCTATTACATCCTCCATTCAAATGTAGTCCAGTCAATAAATGACCCAAAATGAGGTGTAGAGTGCGTGAGCAGGTAACTAAGCGATTCCTTCAGAAACTTGTTCAGGGGGCTTAGGTTGTTAACATACCAAAAGTCCTGACTCCTAGGTGATGAGCGGGGGGGAGGAGGGGGGGCTAAATGTACGAATTTTGGGTTTTTCGCTTATATCTCGAAAACGGTGCATCGGAGAGAAATATTTTTAGATAATAAAATGGAGTTCTTAAAATTATCTAAAACTTTTATATCATATGTTTTTTTCTAATTCCTAACCGTTTTCGAGCTATACCCTCGGAAAAAGTTGAAATTTACAAAAAAAATCAATTTACGTCAAAATATTCATAAACATTGCATCATATTGTCTAAACCTATTCATAAACGAAAAGTATGAATAGGAAAGAAGTTGTAGATTTTTAAATTCCCTTTTAGAATATATATACATATGCTGATTAATGTCCAACCCGCCTAAAGTTACAGCTATTTTAAAACTTGTATAGCATTTTGCAATTTTCAGAAAATTAGTTTGTATATCATATTCTTAACCCACAACCTTTGTTCGTGTATTTTGTTTAAATTACAGATAACAATATCAGCAATTTGTTAGTCAATTGAATTTAATACTTGAAAACAACATTAAAAGAGCCGTATGCAATAGAACGCCGATTAACCGAATCGCCAATTATCCGTATCGGTCCTAAGCGTTATATAAAAAATTAAAACTAAGTAATTTTTCAATAAAAACAAGTTCAATAATAATTATTTTTTTGACTGGCCCAAAATATTCTTTGTTATATACTGATTTAAAAAATATATACTTTTATAATGTTATGTCACTTTATTGCGTGGTAACAAATCAAATGAAAATTAGTTTCCATGGTTTTACGCTGCTGTGAGGGTCAACTTTCACTAGTTTGCTTGTCCGAATGACAAACATCTCATACAGTAATAATAGTTTTAATGCTTATAACTTTTAGGTTGGTAACACTGATTTCCTTGTCTTCTGTTAATGGACTGTCAGCTGGTTCTTGTTACCCTTACTTTATAAAGGTTAGTGTTAGTTTTGTTTACAAACATTTTGAAGTGTAAACAATACCTAAGTTTTCACCTTTTCAGTTTTGTGCTATGTTTTATCCTTAGTTATGATTATATCCTAAGTTAGTTTAGTTTAGTGTGTGTCAAATGTGCCTAGGATCAAGAAATTTAATATTAAACATACATTTAGGGGAAACAGGTTTTTAAAACCTACAACAAACCATGATATATGAGTACTACTAAGTGTCCTGTGTGCCTGAAACTGCAATGAGTACTACTAAGTGTCCTGTGTGCCTTAAGGACGTTTTAAGCGGAAGTGAAGATGTCTCTGAAGTCAAAGAAAAGGGTATACTGGGCCTTGTTAAAGCAAGTAAGGAACGGAAAGACAACAAGCATGAAAGTTTCCGTGATTTGTCATCCCTTTTAATTCACACAAGCTGTCGTAAAAATTACACCCGGACTGACACGATAAAAAAATATGTTAGGGAGGCATCCACATCCAAGGAAGAGACAGGGCCGACTAAGCTCCGGTCTTCAGTTCCTAAATTCAATTTTAAGAGTAATTGTTTGTTCTGTGGGCTTTGCGCAAAAAAAGAAACAAAAAAGCCTTTGGCGAAAAGGAAAATTGTGCATTCAGTTGAGACTTTAACTGTTCAAAATCGAATCAGGGAGCTGTGTTCTATGAGGAAGGATACCTTGGGCGATGAAGTTCTTCACCGCCTTTCCTCGATTAACGATCTTGTTGCTGAGGAAGCAGTATACCACAAAGACTGCTACATTAATTTTTTGAAGCCCACGAGTTTACAAACTCCAAAAACAGAGATCCCCAGAGACAACCATGTTACAAAGGCTATGGAGGAGATTTTCAGCTACTTGGAGGGAAGCAGTGATTGTCAGTTCTCCAAAGATGAAATACTGGGTATCATATCAGAGACCAAACCCCAATGGCGGACAATCAAGGCTGAATTGGAGAGGAAATATGGAGATCGGATACTGATCACTCCAGGTGTCAACAGATTTAGTGTGCCAGTGGTATGTTTTAGAGACAGTGGGAACAAAATTCTCAATGAAGCGTGGTATGGAAACAGGGCCAAAAATGAAGAAGAAGAGAGGTTGAGAATTGTTGCTAAAGCTGTGGAAATTTTACGGCAAGATATTCAGAGTCAAGTGTACAGCACAGACACATACCCTCCGAGCGACGAATTTTTGAAGAATCCAGGTACAATGCCTCAATCCCTTACTTTTTTCCTTGAGGGTCTTTTATTGGCAAAGACAAAGAGAATAGAAGAAACAAAGAGAAAATGTGCTGCATTGGGAAATGCCATAATTGGGATTGTCAGACCTAGAACCTTCGTATCACCTCTATTGTGCAGCCTATCATTGCTCATATACAGAAAGTATGCTTCAAGGCATTTAATTGATCTTCTTGCAAATTTGGGCTTCTGTGTATCGTATCACGAAGCACAAAAGTTAGAAATGTCAGCAATAGACAGTGCGAAACCTGGTTTTATTGTAAAGAAAGGTGCTTTCAATCAATTTGTTTTCGACAACGTTGATTTCAACGTATGTACTATAGATGGGCTCAACACTCTTCATGCTATGGGTGGAATCAGGTGCATTACTCCCTCGAATTCCCTTGAAAAAGGTGCAGACATACCAAGATTGAAGAACATTCCCTTATCACATGATGTTGGCAAACTTGGCATAATTCCGCTGAAAACATTCCAGAAGAGCGCTAGCCTGGAAAGTGTAGTGGTCAAACGCATTAACGTACCCGAAGAAGTGGTTCACCCTCAACCATTAGATGTTCTCTGGTTTGTTGCAAAAAAACTAAACATCCCGCTGCCAGAATGGAAAGGGTACATGGCAACCATAACAACAGGGGATTTCAGTGAAAAAACTAAAGTTATAACCCTCCCCTTAATCAATGCGCCTCCAACAAACTATGACACGGTCTATACGGCCTTGCAATATGCTTGCGAGTTGATCCAGCTTACCCAGAAAGACAATGAAAGTAACCAACTAAGAGTAATCATCACCTTTGACCAGCCACTATACTGGAAGGCGCGGGAAATCATTGCTGCTGCACCTCTTGACTCTCAGATAACGAACTGTATAGTGCGCCTTGGTGGATTTCACTTACTGATGTCCTTTTTAGGCAGCATAGGCTACTTCATGGCTGGAAGTGGCCTAAAGGAACTGTTATGCACTACCCACGCTCCTCTATCTGTTGACAAAATGCTCCAGGGTCACGCGTTCGCTAGAGCAGTAAGAGGACATTTGCTTGCAACGACGGCATTGTCCAACAAAATACTGGACCAAATTATACTGACAGAAGAAGAGAAGTCTACTGTAACTGACATTTTGTCAGGTTTCCTTGATGAGCCACCTGCACTGAATGCCTTAAATAAAAACCCAATCATCAAAAAGTTGGCTGAGAAATTCGGTGATAAATTGGAACAGCTTAAAAACAATGGACCAACAGCTCAGCTATGGATCCAGTACTTCAACATGGTAAACCTAGTCAAGGAATATATACATGCAGAAAGATCTGGTAATTGGGATTCACACCTGAACTGTGTCAAAAAAATGATACCGTACTTTCATGCATCTGGACACTTTCCCTACGCAAAGTCCTGCCAGTTGTATATTCAAGATATGGAAAATCTACCATCAACAATGACTCCCGAAGAATACCACAAGTTTGCAGCCAGCGGGTATTTTACTATGCGACGCTCTGATCGCTTTTGGTCAGGCGTATGGTCAGATATGACAATTGAAACCACGTTGATGCGATCATTCAAAAGCCGAGGAGGCATAACTGGAGGCAGAGGTGTTTCACACAACGTACTCAGCAAATGGTTAGTTGGTATGAGTGCAACTCATGAGATATGCACTTCGCTTGAAGAGTTTTCTGGAGTCACATTCACTTCAAGTGAACAACACAAGGACATTGGACAGGCTCGCAAGAGTAAAGATGCAGAAGACATTGTCAAACTCAATCAGTGGTTTGATTCTCATCCTCCCTTCCCAGAAACCTCTCAAATCATGTCAATTTCGAGTGGAGTTGTCGGAGATACCACGATAACATGTTATGATGCTGTTCGAGTTGGTAAAAGGGCTATGAATTCAATAGTTGACTTGACATTTGCAGACGTAAAGTTATCGCGCAAGGATCGGGCATTGCCAATATCTTCTGTCAGCTCATCGATAAAAGTTCACGATGAAAGGGTAGTAGTTGACCCAACATTGCTCTTTCAGCGGATATGTATAAGCAAACGATCAGATGAGGATTTGATGACATATTTTGAGTATGAGTTGGCCCCATTTCCCTTAGCACTGTTCAACGAAAGTGGCATGAGAAAGACAAACAAATCAGTGCTGTACAACTTGTTTGAGCCAACCAAGAAAGATATTCTTCTGCCTCAAATGAACATTGTAGTCGATGGAGGATTTCTACTCCACAGAGTTATTTGGCCAAAAGATGCATCGGTTGTGACTATTTGTAATAGTTATATCACGTACGTCGACCACCATTATCCTGGGACTACTCGCACTGTGGTGTTTGATGGGTACGCAAACACAGCCAATAGCACTAAATCACAAGAACAAATGCGTCGTTACAGACTAAAAAGGTCAGCCGACATCAATTTGACATGGGACACACAAATACCTGGTAAACAGGAAGACTTTTTATCAAATCCTACCAACAAAACTAACTTCATCTCCTTACTGGAGATAAAGCTGCAGGAGAAAGGGATACATACTCTTCAGGCTACCGATGACGCTGACATCCTAATCGTGAAGACTGCTGTTGAACAATCCACTCACAACTCTGTGGCTGTCGTTGGTGAGGATGTAGACCTTGCTGTCCTGTTGATTGCTTCCACTCCTGCGACCCGAGATATCTTTATGCTGAAACCCGGACGAGGGAAAACCAAAACAATAGTACTGTCCACCCAAGAGATGCAACACCGTAGATTTGAACACATCCTGTTCCTTCATTCATTTACCGGATGCGACACAACTTCTGCTACTTTCAGGAGAAGCAAGGTGGGCTTCTTTAAATTGTACTTGGAGTCAGAAATCATCCAGCAAGCAGCAATGACATTTTCTAACCCCTCCTCTACTTACGACCAGGTTGAAAAGGCTGGGGAGATGTGCTTTCTGAAGTGGTATAAGGCGCCAAAAAAACAAACCTCTCTTAACCAGTACCGCTTCCAATCGTTTACGAGGTCAGTGGCAAATATGAAGCCTGAAATCAGCTCACTACCTCCAACAGAGAATGCAGCTAAACAGCACTCTCGGCGAACCTACCACCAAGTGCAGCAGTGGCTCGGTAATGAGCTGCCCCCTCAAGATTGGGGGTGGAAACGTGTAGGAGACACCCTGGTGGCAATTACAATGGAAAATCTACCAGCACCAGAGGTTCTTCTGAAAACTATATTTTGCCGCTGCACCAAGGATTGTGTAATTGGAAAATGTGGCTGCCGAAAAGCGATGCTCACCTGTTCTGTAGCGTGCCTCCACTGTCAAGGGAAGTGCCTGAACAGTGTGCCTGTTGACGATGAGGACGATGAAGACGATGTAGAGCCCATTCAGCAAGAGCCACCCGCTACTGAGCAAGAAGATGCCATGGAAGAACAATCATTGCCTGGGCCCTCAAGTTCAAAGAGGATGAAAATTTGATTACTTTTAAAGTTGAGAGTAAAACATTAGGAATATATTGAGAACAATGGGGTTTACAATTATTATTGTATTGGTGTAACGAAACTATCTGTAGAATAAAGTGTGAAATTTGTCATCATCATTATTTTTTCTACTTTATTTAATAACTTGCTTATAAGTGGCCATATATGTTATTAGATGAACGAACAAAGGTTGTGGGTTAAGAATATGATATACAAACTAATTTTCTGAAAATTGCAAAATGCTATGTCAGTTGGGGTAACATTGGCCCTTTGAGGTTAACTTTGGCCCAAAACTAGAAAAAGTTTAAATGTTCTGTATTTTGACATCTAGGTTGATTTACTCACTAAGTTCTAGCATTTCCCGATAGATAGCAACACTGGCCAGACTTCTGAGCCAACCTGGGTATAGTTACACGTTTCACCACCAATGCAGTGCTGCTCCATCTTGGTGTTGTCAAAGTGCTGGATTTTGTTGTCTTCCAACTTTTGTTTCCTCAAGCTTATTTTTAAGCTGTTGAGAGCTGGTAAGTGAATTTTCTTTTACTGTAATCCTTTGTTTAACTTAATATCAATACAACTATTTGTTTATGTTTATAGTTTACAAACTGAGATGAGTTTTGTAGGTTGGTCTAACTTTGTCCCAGATTTAGGGTAACTTTGGCCCAACATGGCCCAAAATTTTTTTGCTGTTATTTATCCATTTAAGATGCTAAATCATTGCAGTATATCCCTGTTAAACTGTATATAATAACAATTGTGTGTTTTGTTGCAGGGAAAATGCCAAGAAACCGGATAAAACCACTAGGGACTAGAAATTACGGTAACTACAAACCAGAAATATTGGATGAATGTCTTGAGGCCATACGATCAGGTGAGTTAACACAAAGAGCTGCAGAAACAAGGTATGGCATTCCTCGTTCTACAATTAAGAATAAATTGAAAGGCAGGCATATGAATACAGTTGGTCGAGCAAGAACATTTAGCGATGAAGAAGAGCTGGCTTTTGAAAAGCACTTGATAACACTATCTGACTATGGATTTCCAGTTGTTGAGACTGATTTCAGATATGCAGTAAAATGCTATTTAGATAAGAAAGGTGTCAAGATAGATAGGTTTCAAAACAACCTCCCTGGCTACGAATGGACCAAATCGTTTTTGAAAAGGCATGAGAAGCTGACAAGTCGTCTCAGCTCTAACATAAAAAAAGTAAGAGCTGAAGTTGGTGCTAAAGATATTGAAAATTACATGGAAAACCTGAAAGAAGTTATCGAAAACGTTCCTGCCACTCATATTTGGAACTACGATGAAACAAATCTTTCAGATGACCCTGGAAACAAAAAGGTAATTTGTAAGAGGGGAGCTAAATATATGGAAAACATATGCAATCATAGTAAAAGTGCAACCTCTCTCATGTTTTCTGGAAATGCTGCAGGGACTCTTCTCCCCCCCTATGTAGTGTACAAGGCAGATAACATGTGGACAACTTGGACTGAGAATGGACCAGCAGGGGCTCGTTATAATCGTTCTAAAAGTGGCTGGTTTGACGCTATATGTTTCGAAGATTGGTTTGAGTCGTTGTTCTTACCTCATGTGAGAACTCAAAATGGGCCAAAAGTTATTATCGGGGATAACTTGTCTTCACACATTAGTTTAAACGTACTTAGGCTTTGTGAAGAAAACAATGTTAAATTTGTCTGCTTACCACCGAACTCCACCCATCTTACACAACCTCTAGATGTGGCCTTCTTTTCCCCCATGAAAAAGTCATGGCGAGCAATCTTAAGCAAATGGAAAGAGTCCGCTTCTGGCTCTAAGTTCACAACCATTCCAAAGGACGCATTTCCGACTCTATTAAAAGAGTTAATGGCTAGTTTGGCAGAAAATCAAGAAAGAAACCTGATGGCTGGATTTGAAAAGTGTGGAATCCATCCTTTTAACAAACAGAAACTACTAGACAGGCTGCCAGAAAACCAACCGGTTGACAACACAGTAATAGGAGAAGCCTTTCTTGAGCAACTGGAGAAAAAGAGAGCTGAATACTTGACGAAAGATGGCCCCAAAAAGAGAAAGAAGAAGCTGCAAGTGCCCGCAGGAAAGAGTGTTTCGGTTAAGGATGTAGAAGAAGCTACCGGTATCTTAGAAGCAACCAATAAACCCTCTTCGTCAAAGCAGACTTCGTCAAAATCTGAGAAAGAAAAAGTTCCCAAGAAGAAGCATAAACAGACTTACAATTCTTCTTCGGATGAAGACGATGTGGAAATGGTATTAGAGTCAGATGGAGTGAGTGAATCATTTTCAGACCTAGAAGACCTTCAGGAAGAATCTAAGAAAGCCGAACCTACTGCTGAAACAAAAAAACAAAAATGGAAAGCAGAAGATTTTGCCGTTGATAACTTTGTAATTGTGATCTACAATGGTCAAAAGTACCCTGGCAAAATAGTAAGCATTTTTGATCATGGCCCAGTAGTTGAGTGCATGGAGAAGAAAATAAAATTCTGGCGCTGGCCTGAGAAGCAAGACCGCATGGCCTATGACTGGGATGACGTTTGGGAAAAAATAAATCCTCCTAAAATAGCATCAAAGAGGAACCAGTTCACAGTCCCAGAACTAGACAATTTCGTGGAATAACTTGAAATATTTTTACTTCCTTTTGTAACAATAAAGTGTGATTTTTACTTCGTTTTGTAACAATAAAGTGTGGTTTTCTTAGCAGTTTGTTTTCCTTTTCCACTTTTTTGTCCAAATCATAAAGTTTAAAAGTAAAAATCTAATAAACTTGAAAACTGAATACTTGAAAAGAATCTTGTATAGGGTAACTTTGCTCCACTTATGATATGGTACTAAATTTCAAAGGTTTTAATGGATGGGACAAAGTTACCCCAATCCCAGGTAACTTTGTCCCAATTTTTAAAAATTTTTTATCTAGGTTAGGAAAATTATTAGGGACTTATACTAATGCTTAAATTTGTGGCACATAATCGAATAATAACTGGAAAAACTTAAAACACAATCTTCATCACAAATAGATTGGTAAAAACTGGTTTGTTTCACAAAAAACTGGGAAAGTTGGGCCAAAGTTACCCCAGTTGACGGTACAAGTTTTAAAATAGCTGTAACTTTAGGCGGGTTGGACATTAATCAGCATATGTATATATATTCTAAAAGGGAATTTAAAAATCTACAACTTCTTTCCTATTCATACTTTTCGTTTATGAATAGGTTTAGACAATATGATGCAATGTTTATGAATATTTTGACGTAAATTGATTTTTTTTGTAAATTTCAACTTTTTCCGAGGGTATAGCTCGAAAACGGTTAGGAATTAGAAAAAAACATATGATATAAAAGTTTTAGATAATTTTAAGAACTCCATTTTATTATCTAAAAATATTTCTCCCCGATGCACCGTTTTCGAGATATAAGCGAAAAACCCAAAATTCGTACATTTAGCCCCCCCTCCTCCCCCCCGCTCATCACCTAGGAGTCAGGACTTTTGGTATGTTAACAACCTAAGCCCCCTGAACAGGTTTCTGAAGGAATCGTTTAGTTACCTGCTCACGCACTCTACACCTCATTCCTTGACTGGACTAATGGTGAAGATGAAGATTATCGTTATGATGACTTAGAAATGTCTACACATGGCATGAAAGTGCCAAAATCTATACAGACATACCTAGCCGGGATCGGTAATATAACCGACGGCACAGGAATTAAATGGAGACTCAAGATCCAATGTCTCCCACTACTCGGGCGTATTCCACTGCTACCGGATTTATTAACAGGGTCATTTGGACCTTTAAACAATAATCCGATCTACACAACACTACCTAACCCAGCGCTTGCTTATATCATGATGATGTTTGAAATTGCTAACACACGACCATCATTCTACCCACCATTACCTACTTTCATCTATGAAGGGGAATTTCTGCCAACTGAAAACGTACTTGGCTATTCAGCAGTTACCAAGTTGAAAAGTGAACAAATGCTTACTTATTCACATGCTGGAATGTACGCTTATTTCCCAGAAGGTGGAAATGTTCCAGCAGAAGAACCAGGACTCGTCGGCGACGAGGAAGAGGTAGAACCACAACTTCCAGAACAGGAAGCAGAAGAAGTCGAGGCGATAGAACAACCTCCCAACATGCAATTCGATCAATAACGTTTTAAACATGTTGATAAAGTGATAATTTAAAAAAAAAAAAAGATTAAATAATATAAATTCTAATAACATTAATTTTAAATTTCCAAACACTGTGTTAAATTTATTATTACTTCTGCAGACTTTCTTAACTTCCAATTCATCTATAAAACATCAAGTAAGGAACGCCGCCTTACATCCATCTGTACAACAAAAACTTTTAAATTAATTTAAAATACATCTTTTTTCCACTAAAATACCATGACAAACGACACTGAAGGAGAAAAAATAAATATGTTATTTTCACATTAAAGAACAAGATGAATTTCGAAAGAAAACAGCCCAAATTATAATATGCAGAAAAATAATTTAGAAACGCGTAGTTTTTAAATTAATTAGCCTTCAAAATCTGTACTCACTGAATGTGAACTGACTAAAAAGCCATTGTGCCTCTAGCTATTGGATATGTAAAGGGAAAAAAAACTGCCAATGTGTCAACCGTTTTGTCCCTTTGTGATTTGAGAGTAGATTTGAGGTACAATATGGACTAGGTGTTCCAGGGTTTACCCTGGCAGAAATATTTTTTAGAACTCAATAGAACTCAAAACAAACAAATTGAAAAAAAAAATTAATTCAGCGATAAGGATAAAATTTTATTGCCTTTATACATTAAAAATCGGTGTGACTGACCTTTCTGTCACGATATGAGCTGTCACACCAAATTTTCCTCAAAATAGATAAAATTTGCAATAAATGATATCTTACAAATTAAATTCCATGAAAGTGCAAAATACTTGTAATTATTAAAAATATAAAAATTTTTAATAATTACAAGTGTTTTGATACGCGAGACTTGCAACAAGTGCCCAGAATGCAACGCGAAATTAACAGTACACCACATACTTGCTGACTGTCCACTCAACATTGCTCCAATGGACTTATCCAGTTGCCTGAGAAAAGGGAAGAGCCTTCAGGAGATGCTAAAACGGTAGATCGGCCGGCTATCTGAACCATGGTACCGACAATCTAAGACCAACAACTACAACAAAAGTTCAACAAGTCAAAACCCGTCCCGGATGCGGCGGTGACGGTCTAGGTGGATAAAATAATTAAATTTTCATTTAGAAAGGTATAAGCAAAATGATATAAATAGGATGGAACAAAACACAGTAAGTATAGTTTACAAAAGTAATAGTTTACAAAAGTAATATTATAAAACTACTAAAATGGCAGACAAACCACCAACAAAAAAAGCAAAAAACTACACACGAAGAGAACAGCGAGCGAAGCGAATCATTAATGGAACTAACAATAGATCGTGTGGATACACCTGAACTTGATGGTATGTTTCGAGTATTCTTATGTTGGTTTTTTCCAACTTGTTTTGGAAGGGTATTTGACAGTCCAAGTGATTTCCAGAACTTTTGGAAGAAATCATTAACGACTTTAAAGAAACTGACACCGGAACATCAAATCAAAAGGATAACAGCCAAGACAATACAATTAGTGAACAATCTATGGACGAATCTACCAGAGAAGGAAACTGTAAATGGATAGGCAAATTTAGAGAAGAAATGTCTCGACGACCATTTATTTTGCACCGAATACTTCGATGCCGAAATAAACGAGAAATGAATGACATTCTTCAAGAGCTGGAAAAAAGAGTCACAAGATACATGGGACAAATTTTGTGGGTCTCAGTGCACGACAGAAGTGGATGGGAGCACATACACATCGTCCACGACTGTTCCTTCAATAAGAAACAATGTAGGTGCGGCATTCTCGCTGGATTCGATTTTGCGAAACCTAACAACAACGCCAATATCACAACCGACAACGTCAATGAGGAACGACTCCATGCTCTCTACGAGTATTTGCATCAGAGACCACGATTATTTAGATATATATACGGCACCGAGGCGAGAAGGACAAGACTATTTTATCCACCTACGTGCAATACCAGTACATGCAGTTAACAATTCCAAAATAGACAAGTCGCAATATTGGATGCATGCGAGACAGGAGCTGAAATTTTACGTGAACGAAACAGCAACAACAGACATATCGAGGAAATTTTTGGAACTAACGAGCACAGTGACGAAACAGATAACGGAGGATCCAGAAGTCAGCTACGAACAAAGAAAGTTCAAGAACTGGTAAAATTTATGTTAAGTATTGCGATTTATCCAATAAATAATACGTGTGCAACAGTGGAATATTTAGATTCAAAATGGGCAACAATTAACAGAGAACATAAAATTTTTCAAATAGCTTGTAACTGAATTAATAGGGAATTTCAACATAAAACGATCGAATGGTTTAATGAGTTTTATAAAACAAATAATCCAAATTTTAACTGTTACGATGGCCAAAAATATATTTATTACTACGATGAATCAGATTCCACAGAGAAACTGAAACAATTGTTATTATTTCAATGTGACAATAATTATGATGCATACACAGAATTTTTAACTAACTTATACAAAACTTTAAACAAAATAAACAGTAAAAAAAATACAATTTTAGTTAAAGGTCCCAGTAATGCAATGAAATCGTATTTTGTACATGTTATTACATCATTTTTGTTAATTAAAGGACAAATACACAATATGACTAAAAATACATCATTCTCCTTAGACACGTCTAAAAACCTACAAGTGTCAAATCAGCAGAATTCGCTAATTTTGGGCATAGAATTTAGTGCTAATTTAGTGCTATTTTGGTGCTGCATTGGCGAATTTAGTGCACTTTTTAGTATTGCAAAAATACCGACAATGCTAGCTTTTGATTAAGTGATCAGTGTATTCATTGGAAATCATAGATACTGTCGTCATTTGGTCCTACATAACATGTCTTTAATTAGTGCTCGAATAGTGCTAATAGCAAAGGCAGAAAATAAAGTCACAAAAGAAACAGTACACCGAAATCGAAAAATTATATTTTTTTCCTAAAGCTACACTGCTACCTTAATAGAAAAGCAACAGGCAAAAGAGACAAATCTGAGAAATTTGATCACATCGCTTTTGCCAGTGCGTATTAATTTAGTGCTCATTTAGTGCTTTCGATACCGATCAATAGAAACCGGAAATAACTGAAGCCCTAAATTTGCGACATCCCTACAATGCTCGCTTGACACCAAGTGAGCATTGTAGGTCCCATACGAGGCTATCTGACAAGAAAAGTGCTAATCAAAGTTCACTACAATTTAGTGCTCGTTAAGCGCTTTCGATACCGATTAAGGGAAACCGGAAATAACTGAAGCCCTAAATTTTTGACATCCCTACAATGCTCGCTTGATACTAAGTAAGCATTTATCAAAGAGAGTAAAATATATTCAAAAAAACAATAATTCTATCCTTTTGTCCATCCACAGTACAGTCTCTAAAAGATATTATGAAGAACATGTAAAAACTTGATTAAAATTTACAATAACATATCTTAATATCGTTGAGTGTTGATACAATTAATAATATGGACAAAAGGATAGAATTATTGTTTTTTTGAATATATTTTACTCTCTTTGATTAATGTTTCTTTTTTTGATTCATTTTTATATGGATTTTCGATATATTCTGCAGTTGTTAAAATTATTATGATGAGTTAAGTTAGTATGTTATTAATTCAGTGTGTTTTGGGTGAAAATTTTTTAGGTTTTTGAATTAATTCAGAGTTTTAATTAGTGGAATATGTAGTTTTTGAATTAATTCAAAGTTTTAATAAATAGAATATGTAATTTTTGAATTAATTCAGAGTGTTTTTTTTAAGTGAATTTGTAAAATCTGTGAAAAGCATTGTTTCTTAAATGTTGAAAGTGATTAAAGTGAAATGAGTGAAAATCAGTGAAAATTTTATTACAAGGAATAAATGAATGAAAATCAGGAAAATTTTATTACAAGGTAAGAAATTTAGTATTACGAATTCAAAAAAGAGAAATCAAAATTTTCTGCCCTGAGGGGGTGTTTCTTTCCTTGAATTGGAAAATGACCTAATACTTTTTTATTCAGTACATTATAAGGAATCATTTTTTGAAAAAATCGGTGGACGGCGGAAGTGAATAAGGGTCAGTTTTATGTATATGTTAAAAATTTTCAAAGTGCCCTGAGGGGGTGCCCCCCCTTTGAATTGGAAAATGACCTGATACTTTTTTATTCAGTACATTATAAAGAATCATTTTTTAGCCAAAAAAGTGGACGGCGGCTTACATTTTTTTTTAATAATTTTCAGTTAATAACTAGTTGAAACTTCAGTTACATCAATATTCTATATATTTACTTAAAATGGAACATAAACCCGGTCGAAAACCGAATGTTGAGCGCGAAAAATTGATTGAGGCAATCAAAAAACACATTAATTCCCTAGTAACAAGTGACAACAAAGTCACAAATAAACATGATGCTATCTGGCAGCAGATAGCTGACGAGCTTGACAACAAGCTATTGCCTGAATCATTGTATTCTATTGTTGTAAACAACAAATATAATCTAAGAAAAAAAGCGAATGACCAAAGCTTTAACACTTCCGTGTCGAGTGTAGACTCCCGAAACGCATCCGAGCTGCATAACTCAACAGAAGATTCTGATGAAAATGGTGTTATTCATTTCACGTATTCTATGAGTTTTGACGAACTGGACAGTTTAATTATCACGGCAACGCGTAAACGAAGAAAACTCAATGGTGATTACACTTTTCAGCAAACGGTTTTCAAACCTTATTTTTGGGAGACAATTATGACCGACAAAATTTGGGCTGCCACGCACAGGAAATGTGGTTATAATTTTAGTAATCATTATGTGTCAAAAACCAAGATGTCAGGATCATTTCAAGGTAATTATTGATATTTTAATGTGAAAAAATTTTTTTTATCGATTATAATAAAAATTTCTGATGTTTAAGTTTAAATTTTTTCATTAAATTGATAAAAATTTTTTGAAACTGCAATGATTTGATAATAATTATTTGCTGTTAAATTTTCATTATTTTTATATCGATATCATTACATTTTTTTTGGTATACTCAATTAATAGGGACGAAGTTTTAAACAATCCAGAATTTTTATTCGAATTTCATTAAATATTAATACAGTTAAATTAACATCAATTGATGAATAGTCCATACTAATCAATAGTCCATAATTAATTAATATTAATTAAGAAATATTCCATAAAGTACTTTTCAACCATGTTATTTTACAGGTAAATGCAACTGTGGGAGTTTGTTAAAAGCAACTTTTCAAGTTGCTGATGGCGAAGCAACATTTACTTGTACAGCTACCCCTAAAGGGAACAAACAATGCAAAAGAACGTATTTACGTAATGAACATCGGAAAAAAGCTGCTGTAAAAATGAAATCTTCGACAACCGACCAATATCAAGCTGAATTTGCCCTTGAGAAAGGTATGCGCCCAAATGATCCCAAACCTCCACACTTACCGGAGGCTTCTGTTCTCCGAACGGCTAAGTCTAATCACATCCGTTCAGAATACCATCATATCGATCCATTTATTTCATTGGCAATAATACAAGAGGAAATTTTACCAGGAACTATACATACTTTGTCTTTTTCTCCGTTTGTGGTACATTATTGGACGAAACATCAACGAGACGTATACCTCAAATATGCTAAAAACGCTCATAGTTGTGTATATATAGATGCTACTGGCGAGATTTGCCCAAAATTCACAAAGCTTAATAAAGTGCCTACTGCTAACTTATTTTTATACCTTATCGCTATCAATTTTTCCGGTCAACAATTTACTGTAGGCCAAATGATTTCTGATAAACAAGATACAAGCACTATTTTGAATTTTTGGCGTGAATGGATTAAATATGGGTTTACTCAACCAGCAGAAGTTGTTATGGATTCGAATCTAGCACAATTAATTGCGACGATAACAGCTTTTACTCCATTCAAGACAATCGGAACTTATGCTGACGCTTGTTTTTCGAAGTCAACTCCTGATTGTTATATCAGAATCGACGTAGCGCACTTTACTCACATTTATGCGAAATTTTTGAGTAAATCAAGCAGACTGGTTCAAGTTTTTTACTTAGCATGTCTGGGGAAATTGATTTGTATGACCGATAAGGATGAAGCAAGGAAATACCTTAAAGCTATTTTCACTATAGCTTTAAGCAAACGAGCAGGAAAGTTACCTTCGGGACGACCGTCACCTTGTCAAGCAGCTAAAGATTTTTTGAGAAATTCAATCACAGGTATACATTATTATCATTAAAAATAATTTCATTAAGATTGAATTTTCAAGTTATTCAAATATTTTATTCGATTGGAGACTTCCATTAATTAAAATACATTTCTTTATAAATGAACTCAAGTGCCTTTAGAAAAATTGTTCTTTAAAATTCTTGTATATCATTTTACAAACTGATCTTATATTATATTTTTCAAAAATTACATTCATTAATCAAAAATTAGATCCAATAAAGTAACAAAGAAATGTGACTCGGTCCAAAAAAATTATTGTCAGTTCAAGTAATTTTTTTGATTCAAAAAATCATTTTTCTTTGACACAAGTAAACTTCACGGATGGTAAACTAAAATTCATATCTCTCATACCTATTTCATAAGAATATTTGTAATTAATTTATTAGTTTAAACTATAGAATTAATACGGGGAATTCCATTTTTAAGATTTGTTGATTTAAAACACTAGTAGTAATTTAAAAATTAAAAAATTTTTATTTATTCAACTTTTATTCATAAATTTACTAAATATGATAATTTTATTCAATTACTCTAAATGTATACGTTTAATGTTGATTGTTTTCGATCAAAGACAAGTTGAAAGATTCAAATTCTGTATTTAGCTTACATATTAGTTCAGTAATATTATAAAATTATTTATTTATTTATTTTAGGAATGAATGAAGTCGAGAATGATTTAAACGAAGAATTTTCGGACGATCCTGATGATAGTAATGCTGAGAAAGATACTACTGAAGAAAATTCATGTTATCAGTGGGGTGTAGAAATTTTCGAAGAAGCTAAACGTGATTTAAATGATCACGGTAAAGAAGAAAACGCACACTATAATCCAGAACTGGTGAAAAAACTACTTCAAGATATCAAAAAAATTCCATTGTGGTCCTGCATTTGTTATAACGATTTTTCATTGGAAGGAAGAATACCAGCTTCAAGTGCGCCAGTAGAAGGTGAAGTGGGTCGTCTAAAAAAAGGTATCTATAAGCACAAAAATGAACAACGAGTAGATGAGGCTGTAAAGAACCACATAAATTATCTTCTTGGCCGAATTAACATAGTCGGTGCTAACATAGATGAAATACTGGAAAATAAGGAAAATAATTCATTGGGCGAGGAAGCTTCTTTGGAGACTGATGACACTACTACTCAAGATATTAATATAAGTGAAGAATCGCCCTGTGTTAAAGATTTGGAAATAAACTCTATCAAATCTGAAAAAATTGATGAAGATGATGATAATGACAATAAGAAAATTAGTTTGAACGAAAGCAATGAGAGTCTGATATTATCGACTACTCGACAACAAAAATCACCAGTTAACTGTGTTCGTTGTGAGACAATTTTGAATTATTGTGATTCTTTCCCGGTAAATGACTCAGACCCTGATTATTCAAAATACCGTCTTTGTTCTCAGTGCAGCAAATTTGGTCGACTTGCAACTGAAGAAATGTTAGGGAAGCGAGAGTTTGAAAACTGGAGGGGACTAGGCCAACCAAAAGTAGAGAAAAAATCTCGCTCATTATACATAGGCGATAAATCAAAAAATATAGTTGAAATGCTTGAATTTCAAAAACCTAAGGGCTTACCAATTTTAAAAAGAGGTGATTCCCCAGATTTGGAAGCCGTTCGCATCAACAATCGCCGCATAAGTTTATACAATACCTGCCCGTTTGACAGTTTGTATCAATTATTGCTGGTCGCAGCTTGTGATTTTCCCGTTTTTAAAACAAAGGTATAAAAAAATAGTCAACTTTTTTTTTAAATAAGTGAAATTTACAGAATTTAATAATTGAATTAACCTAATTTGATTTATTTTACAGATTGAAAAGAAGAAAGATAATTGTCTTTACAAATCCATTTGTGATACTTTAAAAACTTCTTTTACTAGTAAGACTTATCAAACTCGAGCAGAAATATTGATGAGGCATTTTAAAGTATTAAAGTCGATAGCTGATGTAGATTTGATACCGTGTCATACATCAGTAGGAGGCTTTGCTGCCAAACTGTTTGAAAGTGAGTCAAGTTATGCAGAAACTTTGACATGTCCTCGAAAATGCCCATCTCGATTTGTATCATTGCCAGTGATGAGCATCCGAGATGATTCATTACATGACATAGATCAAGTGTTTGTAGACCATATGGGGAAACGTTATCGGTGCAATGGTAATGGATGTACCGAAAAAACAATAAACAACAACATAGTCATAGGTACTGTAAAAACTTTTGTTATCCTTAAGTATAGGGTAAAGAAAATTAACTCTACATGATTATTATATAGATACTAATGCATAAATATCGATGAATGTTTAAATATCGTCCTCTACTTACAGGAGACATTGTTTTTTTCGAGCCGTACGTTCAAAGTGGAGCAGCGGTAATTAAGCAGCTTGATGATCTTTGCAAAGAATTCACCCGTCCTACTGATGGAAAGAAAATGAAAATCGTGGGGGTAGTGCATTTCTACCCACCAACGATTAGTAAACAAAGAAGAGTCAAATTGAATGATAAGAGACAAGACGGCAAAAAATTGAAAAATGATGTGGCAACAGAAAACAAAGAAAACGTAGTCGGAGAAAGTGATCTTAAAGCGATCGGTCACTACGTGGCTATTGGTAGAAGAACTAACGGGTTATGGGTTATGTACGATGATAGAAAAACTAAAGAAAAACAAGTAAGCAAAAAATTCCTGGCTGAAATTTCGCTATTAGTATATGCAGTTGCGAAATGAATAATTATGATATTTTTTGAGGAGGCATAGATAATTACTATTACACACCTTATTAGAAATCGCAATCATCAAATAATTTGTGTTAATATGAATAAATTATTAATAATTATAGTCTGACGTGACTATCTGTATCGCCTGTGATAAACAGTGTATTTTTTTATTTAGTGCAGAAATGATAGGTTCCTTAGTTGGCATATTTTACATACTTAGGTCAAAAAATGTAATGAGTTTTTAATTTTTTGGATTTTTCTTTAGATCAATTTAATTCTCTGTATCTAATTTATGCAGAGATTTGACTTGATTTTGCGCGTACCATTCTTTATTCAGACTAATATTAGACTATTTTTAATACTAAATGAAATCTGTTTTCGATTGTATCTGAATCAAAATCAGACTTGATTCGTTACATTATTTAAATTGTTTGTGATCTTATCCAGATTAAAAACAGATCTTTGGGATCCAAAATTTGTAAGCGGGTTTTAGTCGCCTTGGAGTCAAAAACAAACTTTT
This sequence comes from Chrysoperla carnea, assembly GCF_905475395.1. Lineage (NCBI taxonomy): Eukaryota > Metazoa > Arthropoda > Insecta > Neuroptera > Chrysopidae > Chrysoperla > Chrysoperla carnea. Next base: position 74,147,003 of record NC_058341.1, read on the forward strand.
TTTAATCCAATATAATTACAATAATAATTATAATACGAATAAGAGCTGATATAATTTTTAATCATCTATATTTTTTCTTCTATGATTTTGCAAAGGACTTCTCAAATAGGGTCATGAAATACATAGGTTGGCATATAATTTTACGTGCTGCGTAAATTTGCTCCATGTGACTTATTTATTTGAATAACAAATACGAAAAAAAAATTTTAAATTCACGACTAAAAACTCTTCTTCTCAATTGATAATTCTCTGATTATTATTACTACAACTATTACAAAGAGAAATATCATAAATCTCCAATTTCACAAATATCAATAAGCTACGCGGGATATTTAATAAATATCAAGAAATGTAAAAAACTAACCATGCTAGCACCACTTTATCAGAGTATTTGTAAACATATCATCTTTTTAGGACAAGAAAAAAATGAGTTAAAATGAAATAAATGAACGTTATAAGTATGTATAAGTACACACAGAAATGCATGAAAGCTTGTTAGATAATTGAAATGAGAGATAGTCAAATATTTAGAAATAATTTCTATCAAGTATAATAATATTGAAGTCATATTGAATTTTTTTTTACTTTTTGGAGACTTGGTACTGATTGAATGTTTGTTTGGATTGCATTTTATTTTACTAATTACTTTTATTGTTTTTAATTTTATTCTTGCGCATCAGGTTCTTGACAAGTAGCTTTCATTTCATTAAAAGTCAATGAAAAAACCCGTCAAGCCAAATAACGACTCAATTGAGAGTTTCGTACATTTAAAAATCACCTTTAATATTTTTGTTGTTATTGAATAAAATAATGATTATAATTAATGTCACAAATGATAAACAATAATGTAACCCAACTACGCTCACTAGTTTTCATATTATTGTCAGAGTAGAGTTAATGTGAGGATAAACTGCTGATGTCTTATTTAAAATGATAACTTTGTTGTCCTCGACGATTTAATTAATAGCTTTTAGTATTAAACAAATCTTAATAAAGTGATAAAATTTTATTATATTAAAAGAGAAAATAATTATCAACATCAGTATGAAGTTTTATTCGCTAAAATCAATGAATGAGTCCAGATAAAAATACAATAAATATTCAGTCTTCTCTAACTATATCACTAAGTATATTAACTGTAAACGTTATCTTATAGCACAATATAATGTTATCTAATGTAAAATGATTGTCTAAAAGAAAATAAATTATTAATCTTCATGTGATGGGTATAAAAATTTCTCAATAGTATTATTATTGAATGCATAAACTACAAAGTTCGTATGGAATAATAATTTTGAAATAATCTTAAGGTTTATATAGTTTTCTCATCTTTTTAAAGACAATCCTTTAACGAAATTTCAGTCAACGTTGTTCTAGAAAAAAATTAGTGAGACGGTTCACCCTTCAGGATATCCCTGTAACCTCTCGCTAATTCAATACTTAAGCGCTCAAAATTCAGCGTTTTATCCTATTTTTGAGCTCTTCGAGCTCAAAAATATGATTATATTAATATTTTGAGCACTCCGAGCTCAAAAAGATAGCCGTTTTATGCTTTTGAGCTCTTCGAGCTCAAAAGTCTAATGAAAGTTTAATAAAACACTATTTTTTTAATTTTCAAAATGCCATAACTTTTGAATGAATCAACTGATTTCTACACAGTTGGCGGAAATGTTCAATGCCCTCGTGATTTCCTTTGAGTTTCCAAATTCGTAGGATTCGTTTTTAACTCATATAACATATTTCGAGCACTTAAGAAATTTTGATCCGTGACGTCTTATTGTTCAAAGTTCTTAATTATTACAGCCGCCCTTACAATTCTAAAGTTAAAATTTGATGAAATTAAATTTCGCTAATGTCCAGCGTCACAAAAAAAGTCATGTCGATCTTCTCCTGACAAACGTGAACACAAAGATACAGAAATAAACCAAACCAGTCAAACCGTTCTCAAGAAAGTCAAAAAAAAATTTCCAGACCTAAGTAATTAAACGTAGATATACGTAGATCTACTTACAATTTACACAATAATAAAGACTGTACTTAGCGCCACAACTTTGATATACGGAGATCTATGGCAAGTAGATTTCCGTATAGATCAAATTTATTTTTTGTCGGGAATACAAGTGCATACTTTCGTTAATTTATTTTCACTGGTATTCGATTCATCACATAAAATACACGACACACAGGTCAACACAAACAAAATAAAGCCCATTCGGTCACTGCTGGAATAGAAGGTAGATTCCATGTATAATGTCAAACGATCGATGAACTTTGTTCATCTCTGAACTTATTCAAGATATTCAACCGAAGAAACGCCTACTAAGTTTCATCGAAACCTCTTGGATTTTGTGAAAATGTCGTGTTCAAGAATTTCAGTACATCTTTTATAAATGTTAGGGGTGTGGACAAAATTCGAGTGAACGAATTATTCGTATCGATTTGAATAGTATGCATGACTTATACGGAAAAACATTGTACGATTATAGTGCTGTAGTGCGCTTTGATTATTACTTTTCTCGATAAAAAGCCTCATATGGGACCTACAAGGCTTACTTAGTATCAAGCGAGCATTGTAGGGATGTCAAAAATTTAGGGCTTCAGTTATTTCCGGTTTCCCTTAATCGGTATCGAAAGCGCTTAACGAGCACTAAATTGTAGTGAACTTTGATTAGCACTTTTCTTGTCAGATAGCCTCGTATGGGACCTACAATGCTCACTTGGTGTCAAGCGAGCATTGTAGGGATGTCGCAAATTTAGGGCTTCAGTTATTTCCGGTTTCTATTGATCGGTATCGAAAGCACTAAATGAGCACTAAATTAATACGCACTGGCAAAAGCGATGTGATCAAATTTCTCAGATTTGTCTCTTTTGCCTGTTGCTTTTCTATTAAGGTAGCAGTGTAGCTTTAGGAAAAAAATATAATTTTTCGATTTCGGTGTACTGTTTCTTTTGTGACTTTATTTTCTGCCTTTGCTATTAGCACTATTCGAGCACTAATTAAAGACATGTTATGTAGGACCAAATGACGACAGTATCTATGATTTCCAATGAATACACTGATCACTTAATCAAAAGCTAGCATTGTCGGTATTTTTGCAATACTAAAAAGTGCACTAAATTCGCCAATGCAGCACCAAAATAGCACTAAATTAGCACTAAATCCTATGCCCAAAATTAGCGAATTCTGCTGATTTGACACTTGTAGGTTTTTAGACGTTCCTTAGACGATTGTACGGACAGACGTATATTAACTTGGGACGAACCCAATTTCAGCAGGGAATTTCTCGAGGACATTAAATTACTATTTTCAGGCGATCCATGCCGGGCGAACACGTTAAAGTCACTTAAAATCCTGTCAAAAATATAATATAATTATTCAATATAGAATGTAGTTCATAATATTCAATAATGATTGTAATCGTGTTGTCATCAATAATTGTCACGTGTATTAACCGTAATGACGAAAATTGGAAATTCAAATTCTTCACTACCATCGTTTGAAAAGCAGGAGGGTGAAGATCAAAATTTCTGGACTGGCAGTTTCAAATGGAGAATAATCTTCATGATAATTTATGGAACTCAGTGAAAGGTTATTCTGAATCGGACTAAACTGACGAAGCTACTTAATGTAGAATAAATTTGATGGTTGATAAGTGTTGTTTCCATATGTTATGAAACGTACAACAGCAAAAGAGGCCTGGGAGCGTTATCTGAAGCTTTTGAAGACCAAGGATTGAACAAAAGATTGATACTTTTACAAAAACTTTTTTCTGTGAATTTGGTTGATTATTCGATGATGGATGAATACATCAACACTGTGATGGAAATTTCTATGCAATTATCTAATTTGGGTAAACCTGTTGACGACGAATTTATTTCAGTGATTTTATTGAAGGGTCTTCCAAAAATGTATCGTCCAATGATAATGGCTCTTGAAAATGTAGAAGTTAAAATCACGAGTGATTTAGTTAAAAGTAAACTACTTCAAGATTCTGATTTGAATTCGAATACAAAACGAGAAATAGTCCGTAAGGAATGGGCTATTATATATCATCAAAAGAAAAAGTTTGTTAAGAAAAAAAACAAGAAAGGTCCCACCTTATAATAGGTAATTTTTCTAACATTTAAAAGTGTACAATATACTTTTTTCAAAAAATGTCAAATTTTTCAAACATTTGATGTTAAATATTCCGAATTTCAATCGTCAATAACTCGGAAAATAATGACTTTTCGAAATATGATCGAATGACACTTTTTGCTTAGAATTTATCCCTCTTTCAATTTTCGTTGTAATTTTCAAAATATATTGTACCACCTCCTGGAAAAAAGCACCTCGAGGCACCATATAACTTTTGATCTGGAGGGTAAAAAAACTTTGCTTGCTTGAGAGGGTAAACGGTGCTCAAGTCAAAACTCGCCATTTTTCCTCCTCGTTTTCTGGAGTATTTCAATGTAAGTACTAGAATGAATAAGATATAAACCGAAATTTAGAAATATTCAAATAATATCAGCAAGAAAATTAAAAACTACGTTTGAGATAAAATTGTAAAACTCAATATATATTTGTCACATTACATTGATGTATATTTGGCGCAACGAGTTCCCCAGACAGGTTATAGTCACCCCCTCTAAAATCACACTTAACACTTCGTCCCAATATTCTTCCTTCGCTCGTGCTGTAGACTGACATCCGTTATTTCAAAGAATGGCATAAAAATGATTTTTCTCCAGTATCATTTTGTTTACGTGAATTGATTTCAACAGACATCACGCCAACTTCACACAAAATATTGAAATCGTTTTTACGGGGAAAATATTAACACTCAAATGATTTTTGTTTATACTTTCTCAAATCATTTGGGTGACCAATTTAACGAAGAATAAACGAAATCGTTTAAAAATTCTTTCTTACAGTAACGAATTTCTTAAATCTGATTATAATAGGTATTGACCATATCATGAGTTTTCATATTTCGATTTTAATTTTTAGTTTAGTTATGGTATTACTCCAGTGTGATTTTGTTTAGGTCGAAATAAAATCGATTTATGAGTAAATATTTTATTACAAATTTAACATGAAACATTTTTAACCAGTATGAATCCGTTTACGATAATCTAAACCTTGCTTCTCAGTAAATTTATTACAAATTTCACACGAAAATGATTTTTCATTAATACGAGCTCCTTTATGTCTATTTAAACAACTTGATTTAGTAGATAATTTATTAAAAATTCCACACGAAAATGGTTTTTCATCAGTAAGATTGCATTTATATCTATTTAAATAACTTGATTTATTGAATGTTTTATCACATCACTTCACATGTAAAAAGTTTTCCATCAGAATTAATACGTGTAATCGTAAATTTAATACCATTTATCACATGAAAACGGTTTTTCTCCAAAATGAATTCGTCTATCTGTAGTTAAAGCACTATCTAGTAAATGTTTTATCACACACTTCACATGTTAAAGATTTTTCACTATTATGTGTTCGTTTATGATAATTTAAGAAATATTTCTGAAGAAATGGTTGATTACAAATGTAAATACGTTTTATGTCTTACTCGTAGTATAAATGTATGGAGTTTAAATATTTTTATCCTTAATTAATATTTCATTTTAATAATAAAATCACATTCACTGCCCTATTTTTGTATTTCCTCCATTTTGTAATTGTTGATTTAATATCTTATTGTGTTTCATTTTTAATTCGTCCATTTTAATATTGTATTGTCACCGTCACTCTCAAGATTAATAACTTCATATATTTAATCTTTAATTCTAAATTTAGTATTGTATTATTGTTCAAGTTTTATGATAAATTATTGCATTTTCTTTTAATATTTCACTTTTAATTGGTTCATGTGCATTACTTTTTAATTTCAAGTTTTATGATAAATTATTGCATTTTCTTTTAATATTTCACTTTTAATTGGTTCATGTGCATTACATTTTAATTTTTTATTTCTAATAATTTATGTTAATAACATGTTTTACAAATTCGATATTTCCTCATTGGTACACAAAACACAAATGTTTATGAATAACTTGCCACTTGGACGGAAAAGGAAGAGTTTACTTTGATTTCTTTGAACCACGTCATATCTCATATGTACATACACTCGTATATAGTATATGACTGTAGTTTGAACTACGGCTCTGTTATATGAGTATGATCGTTCGCCATGTTTGTGCCAATATTAAATAAACAAATTGACTAAAATACTAGTTTTAAGTCAAGTTATTTTAATCAGTAATTAATTAATATTATATAAATCTCTTCGCTAAATGTGACGTATTTTTATGGAATATTATTGATATTTTTGTCAAATATTAATTATACGCATATAATACATGTATGTAATTAATATTCGAAAAAACAAAATTATATTCCATAAAAATGTATTAATATATATATATATATATATATATATATATATATATATATATAATTAATTCAAAAACACTTTAAAATAGTATTTCAGAACATTTTCGAGTATTTTAGGCTTTTAGAATTATGTATATTATATTATAAACATTACTTTAAAGAGCGGATAATAAATAAATAAAAATATGATAATAAATAAATCATTATACTTAGTACGAATCCAGCAGCAAATTTTTTATTTTTTTATTTATTATCTATCATATGTAACTTTATTGGATTTTTTTAAATTTTGTTTTATTGAATATTTCTTAATCTCGAAAACGGCTCCAGCGATTATCATGAAAACTTGGTTTTTGAGTTTTGCTGACATCTATTGGTGACGAAATAAAATACACTACCAGAAAATTCAAATTATTATTTGTGTGAAGACATTTTAAATGGTTCTCATATCAGTGATAAAATTTGTACCTTTTTAACTCATAAAGTACCTCATTCAGGTACTTGACTTTAAAATACATAGACTAAGCATCGCCTATCTTTCCGTACAATGAGAGGACTGCCAACATCTGAGGTAATTGCTTGGGTCCCAAATTTATAATCACCTAGTTATTCCATTTTCGGTTGTCTGTCTGTCGACACGTAAATGAGAAACATAAATCAATTGAGTCTTTTGTCTGTATGATTTATTTTGTAAACCAGTAGAGATAGTACAAAAGCTTAAATGTAAAAAATGTTTCTTATAAAAAAATAAACAACTTTTGTTCAAAACATTTTTTCGTAAACATCACTATGTTTACCCGCGAGTTATATACAATGTATTATGAGAATATCGGTTATGACTTATGAATATGTGGCTATCTAAAATGGATATCTTTCTTTACTTACATGTCCTCAAAAAACAAACGATTGCGTCATCAACACTGCCTATACATGTTATTTCAACAATTAACTCAGTCAATTGTTTGTTTCAAATGGGTTGAAGTAAAAATGAAAACTGATGAAGAGGACCTAATTAATTATTAATAATACGACATAGTTGTAGATAATTTTCTAGAAGTGCATATAGATCAACCATTTCTTCGGTATCGAAAGTTAAAGAAAATAGTCTATTTTTTTGATCAACTAAAGTGTAGATGCACTAGTTTTCGATTCGAAAAATTCCTGATATTTTTTATGCTAAATTTCCAACGGAAATAAATCTTTTAAGGGCCCCCGCAGACTGTAGACTTTTTATCGGCCGATAGTTTGAGGGGATGATGAAGAAATGATGAGGATGATGATCAAGCTGGTTCATCCACTCTCACCCCTATTCGTCAGCGGAAAAGAGACCTAATGTACCGAAGCAGACGGACGTGGATGAAGCATTATTAAAGGCATTAAATGAGCCTAATACTGATGAAGATGTGAACTTTGCTTTGTCACTGGTCCCTTCACTCCAAAATTTAACCGCAGAAGAAAAACTTAATGCTAAAATAATTATTCTTAACGTTTTTAAACAGATAAGATTAGCTAGGTGCATTCAGTCTACTTCTAAGCCAACATGTACGTACAACAGAGTACAGCAACCCTTGTACTCTTTTCCAATTTCGCAACCGACAACCATTCAAAACATTTCATCACCTGGCAACTCCAACGATACAGCCCAGTCTTATTATTCAAACTTTCAGATGAATCGCAAATATATGACTTGTAAATAACTTAATTTCTCAAAACGCCGAATTTTGTAATATTAATTCTAATAAAAATAGTTGAAAAGTGTTTGTGGTTTATCTTACCTTATCGTAACGCTCAATCTCTCCTCCACAGGTATAGAAAGTCTTAAATTTGTATCCTCCTTCGCTATTGCTGGTCCAATTAGCTTGACAAGTTCATTGAAGCTGGTAATGCTCATTCGATAATAGGCGAAAAATTTTTTCGGGTAATCAAGTATTTTGGAATGAATAGTGTAAAATTTTCCACTAACTAATCTATCACTGAGAATGGGATGCACCCAATATTCTCGGAATCTCTTCTTGATTTTCCTCCTCCGTAGTATGATGAGAGCAATAATTTTTCTGGACAATATTTTCATTCTGCGACCGCTTCAACAGTCAGTTACAAACTAGTTCGAGAATAGTCGGCCGGCTGTTGGATAGTCTGCGCCCTGTTCACCAACCAAACTGTTTAGTTGGCTCGGTATGCGCACTTTCAGCCTAACCCGAATAACTATCGGCCGATAAAAAGTTTGCAGTCTGCGGGGGCCCTAAGTGTTTAGAATACACAATAATTTTTTCAAATTTTTAAATTAATATTTAATACCTTAAAAAAATTATTTAGTGTGACATACTCATTTATGTCGCTACTACAACAATCTAAAAATGACGCAAAAGACCTTTTTTCAGCGTAAAATTAAAATTATAAATAAAGGATAGATCTCAGTGAGTTGAGATTTTTTATTGGAAATTTCCATCTTTTTAAGAATCTTTAAAATTTCTCGGATATTAATATTTTATGAAATATTGACGAAAACGAAATACCTTTTTTGTTCATTATAACTTTTGAAATTTTGTACGTGCTGAAAAACGCTTCTGGCACATTTATCTAGACATGATCGTTTCGAATCCAACGAGCTATCACACGTATTTGTAAGACCATTATTTCTATATTTCATCAACTTGAATTTTTTGACTTGACTATAGATAAGTGGGAGTTGCAACTCTCCAACTGGCGAAAATAATTCGTACTAATTAAATTTCGACTACTAGATGGCAATACTTGTACTTACCATTTTTTTAGGCCAATAAAAATATTCAAATTTAAATAACATAAATTCCACCAACTCGCAATAATTTAGCACTCATTTTACGTTATTGTCTTTTCAATAGTCAGTATGAAGCTAGTGATCTTTTTTCGAAACGTGTGATGGCACACTTATATCTCTACTATTCGTAATTTATCACCATAAGTTTTAAATCATGAAGGGTCCTTAACTCATTCTGTTAAATTTCCAATTTTTCTAAGCTGCAGGCTTTTCACTATTATTATTTTATTCCAAATTTCAACACCCTGTTTCCAGAAAAATAATCTAAAGTGGAACTACTGAAAACGGGTCGACTTCCCGTTTTAATTAGTACGAATTATTATTGCCAATAAGCGAGGTATATCTGATTTGAATTTCACAATTTTTTTTTTTAATTGAAGGTACAAGTCATCTGGCTGTCTAAATTAGAATTACTGAAATTGGGTCCACTTCCTGTTTTAATTAGTAGGAATTATTATCGCCAGGTGGCGAGGTTGCAACAATCAGTTATCAACAAGTGTGTAGGTAAAGGAAATATAATTCTCTATGTAAAATTTTGCCTCGTTCAACCCGTTACCTGGAAATAAACTCGCGCGACTTTGTTGATAATATTAAAAATTGACTAATTAATTCAAATTTTTTAATTAATATTTAATATTTTAAAAAATTATTTAATGTTACGTACTCATTTATGTCGCCATTACAAAAATCTAAAAGTGGCGCAAAAAGGCCTATTTTCAGCGTTAAATTAAAATTATAAATAATGGGGATAGACTTCTAGGGAGTGGGAGTTTTTTAATGGAAATTTCCTCCTCTTTAAGAATTTTTTTTTTTTTAATTCAATAAATATTAATAGTTTATGAAATATTGGCGAAAAACGAAATACCTTTTTTCATCTTTAATTGTTTATAACTTTTGCAATTTTTTATGTGCTGAAAAACACTTCTGGAACATTTTTCTAGATATCATTCCGAATCCAACGATCACACGTATTTTTACGATCATTATTACTATATTTTACTAATTTGAACTTGTTGATCAGGCAATTGCTTAGGAAAAATCAGTCGAAAAATATTAGTTTTAGATCGTACAATAACACTATAAATTTTTTAATTCAATTCAAAGGTTTCATGTTTTTTTAACAAAATGAAATAGTAACCGCCATGTTATTACTTCATACGGCCTTATAAACTAAAAAGTTTAAATTGTCATACAAAATATCAGCGCATTTGTTTACAGAGCCAACTGACGTCAACTTAAACTAGTCATAATGGGTAAAAGGCCGCAGCGGAGGGAATATGATGCACAAATTTTTTTGAAGTGTTTATTTTCACTTAAAATTGTCATCTAGTAGGTATTTTTGGTCGCTGAATACGAATCCGATATCAGATTACACGAATTCCTCCATTTTGATACAAAAACAACAAACTAAGTATTTACCGTTCAAACTTTGCTCTGGTCACTTTGCTTGCCGTTTTTGTGCCAAAAAAATGAAAAGCTTGACCAAAACTTGCACGAAATACAAGACAGAAACCGCGTAATCGGACACCGGATTCGTAATCAGCAAACAAAAATACCTGCTAGAGCACACTTTGGACGTTAAATACATCATTTGCAGTTTTTGTGCCGAAAATCAGCAACCAAAAATACCTCCTATAACAGTTTGGACAAGAAACACTTAGTTTTCCGTGTGGTGCTAAAAAGTGGAATTTCGGGACAAAAATGACAGAATTTTTGGAATCGTGACAGAATTCGTGTAATCTGACATCGAATTCGTGTAATCTGATAATTTATCGAAATATCGCATTTTTTCAAATACGTGTGCAAAAATGCGATATCCAGTAACGTGTGCAAGTTTCAGAGCTCTACGTGTTTCACTTTTTACCGCCAAAAACCCATCCCACAAAAAGTCACTTTTTTGTTGCCCGATTTCGGCATCAAAAACTAAAAAATTTCACTTGCTAAATATCATGATCGAAGAAGTCTAGACGAAGAGATTAAGTCTCGAAAAATTGCTCTAGCATAGTTCCTCGACCAAGAAGAAAGTTTTTACGAGAGGTGTCCTTTTTTGAAATAAATGCGATATTTCGATGAATTATTAAAATTTGTTGCTAAAAAAAACTGAAGGTTTGTAAACCAATTACTCATTGGTTGTAAACGAATTCTGTCACGATTCCAAAAATTCTGTCATTTTTGTCCCGAAATTCCACTTTTTAGCACCACACGGAAAACTAAATGTTTCTTAGTTACTCGTTTATTAGTTTTATATATTTATATATATATATATTTAATTACTCGTTTTTTAGTTAACCAATCAAAAAATAACTTCAGTCAACTTTCGAGTTTAAAGTGTTATTCTATCTCTTACCGTTTAAGATCTAAATTAGCTATTAAAGCAACCCAAAGAACTAGGTATAATCACATGTCAGAACATGATGTCCCCTATCAAAGTCTGCAGCTTTTATTTATGTTAATTTTTAGTTGGAATAACTGCAAGACGAGCTATTAGCCATTATAGATTAAAATGATCCACCCTGTATAGGTACATATCTAAGACAGCTGATTTACTTTGACTCTTAAATCAATTTGATTTCTACCCTAAGAATAATTTTACCGTCATTTATGATCAAAATCTGTCGATTACTCAACAAAAATTTGGAAAAATTCTGAGAGGGAATTAGGAAAAACATGAATTATTCTGTTTTTGTAATAAACTGTTTATTTGTATGTAATGTAGAAAAGGAAACCGAAAAAATAGTCTATTCGAGGAAAAAACTCCACACCGGTAGATTTTTATGCGAGCTGGTGGAAAAAGTTTGTATGATTGTCCTCAACAAAATCATTTTCATGCGAACTTGTACATTTTCGATTTACGCTCATACACTAGGGCAGAAATTCCCTACTTCCGGATACCAGATTCTTTTCATTTAACATCTAAAAAAAGTATTGAATTTTATATTTTGAACGATTCCAAGCATTTTTAATCCGTGAAATTTTTTTACCTAACCTCACCGTTTTAGAGATATAAGCATTTAAAAACAAAAATGCGATAATTTCTCCGAAGACTCGTTATTGAAGAAACTAAAGATTATTTTATAGTTCCGGTAAAAAATTTAATTTGAAAGCCATTAGATATTATATTTTGGACAGTAGGGTGTTTTCCACTAAAAATAAATCGGTTGGATAAAAGTTTCTAATGATTAATCATGATATGTAGATGACAAAACACAAAATTATTTTTAATAAAAAATTATTATTATATTTATAAAACAATTTTACTAAAATTAGGTATGCAGTCACGTGACGAACAAAGCAGGTTATTTGAATACAACTGCTTAAACTTGGATACACAAAAATGATTATATGCCAATTCGTGATATCATTCAAGATGCCATGACACTCTACTTTGTTTTCGAAGTAAATTTGAATTGGTTTTTGAAAATGCAAAATACATAATGCAAATGTGTTTTTATTTAAAATTAATACTTTTTTTGGTGTAAATCAGATACTAATGTAACGTATAAACAAACTTTTCAAATTTAGAACCAAAGCGCATTCTATTTTTTGTCGTCTGACAATTTTTATCAAACCTCACCGTTTTCGGTATATAAGAGTTTAAAAAAAAATATGAGTTTTTGCAGAAAATTTGTAATTGACGAAAATAAAGATTATTTTGTGGTTGTGGTCAAAAATTGGATTTTAAAATCAGTTGATAAAATATTTTGGAATATTCTTTTTACCTAATTTCGCCGTTTTCAATATAAGTGTTTAAAAAATTATAATTAATTACCTCAAAAATATGTATTATTTTATGCATAACTGAAATTGAAGCTAAAATACACGTTTTTTTCAAACGTTTACGTATCGAAAACGTTGAGGATAGATAAAATATCTCAAGAGTCAAACACTCTTCAGAATGATCCAAAATTTAATATCACCACAAGATAATATTTATTTTCGTCAATAATTAGTTTTCGGCGTAAATCCGCATTTTTATTTTTTAAATGCTTATATCATGAAAGCGGTGAGATAAGTTAAAAAATGTCAAGAGCACTAAGTGTTTCGAATAGTTCAAAATATAAAATCATTGTTTTCGAATCAAACCTTTGACCACAACCACAAAATATTCTTGAGTTTCGTCAATAACCAATTTTCGGCAAAAACCTGTAATTTTTAGATTTTTAAACACTTATATATCGAAAACGGTGAGGTTTGGTGAAAATTGTCAAAAGTAAATAAATACTTGGAATTGTCCAAAATAAAAAATCCAATGGCTTTCAAATCAAATTTTTTTCCAAAAATATAAAATAATATTTAGTTTCTTTAATATCACGAATTTTCGGTGAAATTTCCGCATATTTGTTTTCATTATCTTATCGCACCTCGAAAACGGCGAGGTTAGATAAAAAATTCCTCCGATCAAAAGATGCTTAGAATTATACAAAATATACAAGATGTCTAGCTAAGTTAGCAACATATGGAAAAAATTTTTATTATAACGTTTACGACAAAAAAGTATTCTTCATAAAAAGTTCTGCTCTCAAAAATATTAACATACATAACAGCTCTTTTTTTCGACTTTTTACGGTGACTTAGCTTTTTTAAAAGGTTTTTTATTTCTAACTCAATCCGACGCTGTCTGACGCAAAAGACCGGATAAGGCCACTTTACCATTTTTTTGGACCCTTTCCGACCATCAAAAAATGTTCGATTTTAGTTTTTTCTTCAATTTGTATCATAATTATCTACTTAATTTAATTTTTTTCTCCGAACTCTCAAATTCAAAAAGATAATTGAATCACACTATACGGACAAACAGGCGGACAGACAACCGGAAATGGACTAATTAGGTGATTTTATGAACACCTATAACAAAATTTTATTTGTAGAATCAATATTTTTAAGCGATACAAACTTTTGGGACTAAACTTAATATACTATGATATATTTCATATATACATGATATAGTATAGTATTTCACGTATGAAACGCGAAGGTGGATACGTTGAGAAAAAAACGAACTGAAGATAACTGTTTTTACTTACGTCAACAATATTAATTGTAACGTAATGTATGAAAAAAATTGTCAGTATTAATTATTTTAAGTATGCTGATTGATTAATTTGGATAACAGATAACGTGTTCTATAAAAGGAATTGCAAAATTTAATTAAAAACTGAAGTGGTCAAAACGTTAACAATTCATTTTTAAACAGTTATCTTTAGTTTGTTTTTACCTCAACGTATCCACCTTCGTGTTCCATACATGTAATTGTTCTTTTACAAACTTGTTCAAATACACTCATACATATCTCGACAATGATTGCTTGAATCGTTTCCCTTATTATCTATCTGTTCAAAATGGTCTACATTTTTAAACGACCATTAACATTTATATCGGGCTTTCTCAATTTGTGTACACCCTGTAAATTCGATGTCAAAAGTGAATAGATGAATTTTAATATTTTTGAAAGCAGAACTTTTTATAAAGAATACTTTTTTGTCGTAAACCTTATAATAAAAAAGTTTTCCATATGTTGCTAACTTAGCTAGACACCCTGTATAACAGAATAGTATTTATAAATGTTAATTAAAAAGGATGTGGTATCCGGAAGTAGAGAACTTCTCTCTTACCGTAAAGGCGTAAATTGAAAATGTCCAAGTTCTCATGAATATGATTTTGATTTGAGTACACTCAGGCAAACAATTTCCACTAGCTTCCATAAAACTCTACCGACTGGGAGTTTTTTCCTTGGTAAAACGTTTCGTTTTCTACAGTAATGTTCACCTTCACACTTGACAAGACAAACGTTTTTATCTATAATGGATTCGTTTTTTATGTCTAATTACATAACTTTTCCAACTAAATGGTTTATCACAAATTTCACATGGATATGGTTTTTCTCCAGTATGAGTTCTTCTATGTCTATTTAATTTATTCTTTTCAATAAATGTTTTATCACACAGTTCACATGAAAAAGGTTTTTCGCCTGTATGAATTCGTATATGTCTAACTAAACTACTCTTCTCAGAAAATGTTTTAGCACAAGATTCACATGAAAAAGGTTTTGCTCCACTATGTTTGATTATATGTTGGTTTAAATAACTTTTAGTTGTAAATTTTTTATTACAAATTTCACATTGAAAAAGATTTTCTCCAGTGTGAATTCGATTATGTCCCATTAAACTAAATTCATGGATAAAAGTTTTTCCACAAATTTCACAACAAAAAAGTTTTCTTACACTCTGATGAATTCTTTTATGGCTTATTAAATTGCCTTTTCTAGTAAATGTTTTATCACAAATTTCACATGAAAACATACTAAAAGTACTTTTTTTTTCGATATGAGTTCGTTTATGTCGAATTAATTTGTCTTGTACATTAAATTTTTTATCACAAATTTCACATAAAAAAGATTTTTCTCCCATATGAATTTGTTTATGTTTCATGAAAATATCTTCGCTAGTAAATGTACTGTAGCAAATGTCACATGAAAAAGGTCTTGGTTTCCTTTTTTTAGGAATGCGCTTAGGTAAATTTAAATTGATGGTTTGGCAAGTAACTGCTATATACAAGTTATTCACTTCAAAAATTAACGGATTTTCTTCACAGTGAGTTTGATTTTCTTCAAATATTTCTTCTTTAATTATAAGTTCAGAATTTAAAAGTTGAAAATTTTGATAGTTATCATTTGAATGAATTTCTTCATTTTTTTCTGGTGTTTCTCTTTTAATTGGATCAACTTCTGTTGTAATATATTCTTCTTTATTAATAAACATAAGTATTGATGCACCTTCATTTTGGGTTTCTTCTTTAATAACAATTTCATGGCATGAATTATTATCCATATTTTTTTCGTATTTAATATTTTAATTCATTCACAGATATTTCTAATCCAACCTAACCTGCTTTGTCCAAAACTCCAACTTCTCACCTAAGCGTTTAGAGAATAGAAGCGTTTAGAAAATAGTAGTTATTAAAAAATAATAATAGTACCTAGTAGTAGTTTTAATAATCAGAGAATATTTTACTGATATAGCTCTGATAAAGATAATAATAAAGGTGTATTTTCATGATGTCGGCAAGACGCTTGACGCTGAGTTTAAGCGCCAAATTAGATCACGTGGTCAGTTTATACCGTGCTGCCAACTATTGGTTATTTTAATTTACAATTAATAGGGCTTTTCATTTTAAAATCACGACTCACATTTGTTTCGTACTAAATGATTTATAACCAAGGTGATAAAATGCATAACAAATATCTTCTATCTTAGTTCTACTTATTGCTGTCAGTATGAAAAAATAAACTCTGCGCTTGCGCATGTGACATGATGAAAAGGTCTATACAACACCAATTTTAGCAGAGTTTTTTATTACAAAAAAACATTGAGAATTTTTACAACAACAAAAAATTGAGCTGTCATACAATTATTTTATTTATAATAAATAGTTGCTATGCAAATCATTGCTTGTATTTTTTTTATATTATTCACCTAAAGGTGAGATTTCACGTTAGGTATATTGTTTTATTAAGGACAATATTTGATTCCAAAGCCAGCTGGATAAAAAAAAGCTTCAGCAGCGTAAAATCGTAAAAAGTTAAACATACCCTGTATATATATATATATATATATATATATATATATATATATATATATATATATATATAACTGGGGGGAAGGGACGAAACCCCCCCAAAAAAATATGAGGAGTAGTTCTTAACATTGACTACAAACCTACCAAATTTGGATACGCACGGATGTCTCCTCTTGCGAATATAAAATAAAAATGATAAAATTTCTGAAAAAAATTCCATTTTTGACGCGATTTTGTTGGTTAGACATGTTGCACCACTCCGGGAAAGTAAAAAATTTCAAAAAATACTTATTTTTATGTGAAAAGAAAAACCCCAAAGTTTCGCTGCTCGAACTTTTAATCCATACACAAGGCGTAATTTCACTCTACTAGGATATTTGTGGTTACAAATACCTACAACATTATTTACTCACCATGACGATGAATCAAAACCAACATGATTTTTGATTATATAGTACCTTTTAAAAATTTCTGCCTACCATGTCTAAAAATTGTGTGCACGCCACTGGATAAGGATTTTATTTTCAATTATTATGAAATGCATTTTTAAAGATTATACAAGATTTAATTAAATAATATAGTAAATTTTAGAAATTATTACCGACAAAGAGAGTATTTACTTCAATCAAATTAACTTTCTCTTATATGTGATAGAAAAAAATTATTTGTATTCGAAATATATTTTCGGATAAGGTTGGGGGGGGGGGGTTCCTTTGGCGAGCTTAAATTAAAAAACTTGGGATGGTACCCTTGGGGAAACGTACCGCTATCTTGAATTTAAGGATGTACCCAGTCTTTTTGCTCTATTCCGATCCCTATTATTTTTAACGAAAAAGTATTGAGATAATAACTTATTGCAAATAAATTTTCTGCAAAAAAGGTTATAAACATTTTTCGATATATTGTTTTTTTAAAAAGTTATAGCATAATTTCGCCTAGAAAATAGGGGCTGAAATTTTTTCCCTCACGCTTTTTGTTTTTCATAACCTATTGACAGATGACACTATTTTAGTAGCTATTTGTTTAGATATAATGTCTGTAGCACGCTTAATTCTGTTATTGGAGAGTGTATCAAATTTTAGTGAAATTGTTGAAGTTAATTATTTTTATGGACTAAAAGATAGATACGAGTGTTGCTCGTGATCTGTAGTCCTTCCAATGTTGTAGTCATTATTTAAAGGGGATGTGGGGGAAACCATTTTCTGTAATGGCGGATAAAATCAATAATGTGGGGGGTGGAAGGTGAAAGTGGAAATCTGTCCGTGATATGTAATATGCCCGCCCTTTTTCCAATAAAATTTACGTCACTTGGAAGTGAAAATTGGAGTGGGCGAATGTCTAGGCCTTGCCTAGGGAGTAAACAAAATAATTAGAAAAATTATATTTTTTGTTTTGACATTTCATAAAACAGGGTGAAGGAGATATAATTTATGGACATCTATTAATGATAATTTAACAAATGTTAAGTTTGGAATTTTTATAAAAATAATGAATACATTATTAATATATTATGTAATAAACAAATCCTTACTAGTCCTTACTAATTCCTTACCAATAACATTGTATGTCAGTCTGTGTGTTACGTAATCACGCCTAAACTAATGAACCGATTTAAATGAAATTTGGTACAGAGATAGTCTAGAGTCTGAGAAAGTAATGGTTACTTTTTTCTATAGGTAAGAATAGAAACTTTGAATATCGTATTTATTTATATATAATTTAAAGCCTAAAAAATATTTTTCAAGCTTCTAGTTTTTAAAACGATGTAATTTCCATTCAAACCTGCATGCCCTATTTCAACCCCTTACAACCCTTTTTGGATTCAAAAGTAGCCTAAGTCCTTTCTGAGACTATAGACTATCTATGTACCAAATTACATTTAAGTTGGTTCATTAGTTTAGGTGTGATTGCGTAAGACACACATAGAGTTATTTTCGCATTTATAATATTAGTAAAGACTAGTAAGGATTTGTTTATCACATAAAAACTCCAAACTTAACATTGGTTACATGACAGTACATGTTGTAACAAGAAAGTTGCACTTGAGTTTGGACCCACATCTTTTCTGGTTTACTTTAACCCTTCCAGGCGGTTAGGGTTGACTTTTTTCCCAGCTTTCTACACCCCCTCTATCTTGAAAATGGCCACAATACCTATGTCCTATGACTGAAAATACTCCACATTCGATTCAGGAGCTTATTTACTACACGACAGAAAGTTAGGTTAGAGTGGCTGTCCTGGGGTTGTCCATCCCCGGCCACTACTCCATGAATCATTTGGAGCTGTTTAAGAACAACAGGAGTACTTTGACGTCGACGGACTTTAGGTCGAAGAGGTCGTCAAAGAGAGGCTGACGCAAGTAAGTCCATCTCCTCATGGCAAGAGCTGGGCAGTGACAGAGAAGATGAGATAGTGTTTCCTTCTCCTCACCACTGTGACAGCTCCTGCAGTAGTCGCAAAATACTGTCAGGCTAAGGCGTTCAGCATGCCTGCCGCCCAACCAGTGTCCTGTAACAGCCACAACAACTTTGCTGACAGAGACCCTTGGAAGGGACATAAGATCTTCGGAACACCTACGACTGTACTCAGACCATATCTGTCTTGTGGTGCCACAAGTACGCCCCTCCCTCCATCTAAGATTGGTCCTTTTTAAGATATCTTCTTTAAGGAGCAGCTTACAATTCGCGAAGGGAATTCCCGGATACCTATTAATTGTCCGACAGCATTGTGCACGACAGAAAGTTAGGGTTAATGGAATTTTTTTACGTGCCATATTCTATAATAATACCTTATATTTGTTGACATCAAAAGAAAGAACAAATTTAAAAATAGTTATTTTTTATTCTCTTATTAACATACAAAAAATTAAACCTTTATTGCAAGAAGAATATTTTATAAATTTTATAAAGAAGGATATTCACTTTTTTACTTGAACCACTTTAAACTACCACTAGATGTTTCTAAGAACTGTTTAAGAGCTATTTCAAAGATATATGATGATTAATTACGCGTACTACATTAAAGAATGTAGAAATGTCAATTCATAAAAATTAAATTCAGAAAGTTATTTTAAAAAATCAACTTTCATTTCATGGAATAAAAAAAAATGTTCCGTATCAACGCTTTAATCAGCCCTGGAGCTGTACAGTTGTACGATAGCCATATATGATTCTTTCAGACCTAAATTTATTTTTTAACCATAACGGGACCTTTCGCAGCCGATGTTAATTAGAAAATATTAGATAACAATGAAAAGCACAAAAATGTTCTAAGAATATAGTTATTGAAATAAATACCACGATACTCGAAATAAAATTGTATATTAAGAAATTCTATTTAAAAAATACAATTAAAAAACATACAACGGACTTACATGTCGCTAAATATCGATATTTCGATTGCAACGCAATCATCGTCAGTAGCAAAATTTATTCGTATAACACATTACAAACATTTTACACAAAATTAAAAATAAACGAAACATTACCAACGAAACCGTAACGATTTACAAAAAATAAAAATACAATATTTTTTTTAAATCGTTACTGTTTTGTTGGTAATGTTTCGTTTATTTTTAATTTTTTAATTTTGTCATAAGAACAGTTTGTGCCTGGTTCCATAAAATTCGAAGGTGAATGCTTTTAAATTCCAAGATTTTGGTCATTTTTCGGTTTAAATACCTCGATTATCTACCTACCCTGACTCATTCTACCCGCAAGATTATATTTTACTAATGGAGGTGGATAGCATTTACTTTAATATCAAAGTAATAAAAGCTAGTCACTTCCGTTCATAGACGACTAGATGTTAGTTAACAAAATCATACAGTTCGCTTTGTTTACATTATAATCTGATCATTTTAGTCAAAACAAAGTGGTCAGCTTTGGAAGCTAACGGAATAAGCTGAATTTTTTTACAAACTTTTATTTTGATAGGACAAATGTTGTCTAAAAAGTAACATATGATCACGCGTGTGCGTACTTTGATATTTAAGGTCAAAGATCGCGAAAATCAGTTTTTTATGAATATTTCGCTTCTTTTGCCTTCAATCGTATTAGCATGTATTATAAGAGTTGTAAAGAATACAAATTTTGTCTGAAAGTTTTTTTCGTACGTTGAATCGTTTTTGAAATAGAGGGAGTAGAAGATAGTGCGCTCAGCTTAACGAACTTCAGTGCATGGTCAATATTTATAAGTATACGGCCTTAAATAATTATTTAAATAATATTTAATGAATAATTAAGGAAAAAAGCCGCATAGTAGACTGGGAATCACGATTGACTCTTACCTATTATACGGCTTTTTCACTTAATTATTCATTAAATATTACTTAAATAATTATTTAATACCTTATATTTATAAATATTGACCCATCACTGAAGTACGTTAAGTTGAGCGCTCCATCTTCTGCGCCTTCTATTTCAAAAACGGTTCAAGGAACAAAAAAAGTTTCAGACAAAATTTGTAGAAAATTTTGTCTGAAACGTATCCTCTGCAATAAATGTTAATACAAAAAACTGATTTTTGCCATCTTTGACTTTAATATCTAGGGACGCGCACGCGAGATCATTTGTGACTTTTGAGACGACATTTGTACTATCAAAATAAAGGTTTGTACAAAAATTCAGCTTATTCCGTTAGATTCCGAGGTGAAACCCTAAGATGATTGAAGTATTATTGAATGCATATAATATCATCATTTTTTAATTATTTAAGGTACCTTAATTATTTGTACCTTATTTTCAGCTTTGATGATGATTTTGTTAGAACTTCATGAATGTAGACGAAAAATAATAATAAAATTTTTCAATATCTGCCTTGGTTTTCGAAATATCGAAAGTTAAATGATTAAATAAAATTATTAATTTTCGATATTTTGAAAATTACTCCATGTATCGAAAAATTTTATTCTTACTTTTCGTCTTATATTGTTAAATTATAATATAATTTATCATCAAAATTAAAAAAAATATTTTTTTAAATATGTGTCCCCTCTTTCGTGCTCATACATCCTTAATCAGTCGGGCACAACGGGTTTTTTATTTTCAATAATTTATTAAGATTTTAACTTTAGTTTATTTTTTAATTTCTACCGACTAGTTTTGGAGAAATCTATGAAAACATATCATCTATCTACCGTTTTCCCATAAGATCATTGTTAAATATATCTACTTTTGAAGTCATTTATTTATTTAAATAATGGGCAACTTCCTCTAAAATTTTCAGAATTGATTTAGACTTAGACCAACTTCATAAAAATAAAGTTATCCAAAAGTTCCCTGGCGTTTGTACATCCTTACACTATTTATCAGATGGGGAATCGAACAATGTGGAATATTTTTCTGAAACTTGAATATAGACTGATTTCACAAGAATTGAACACCTAAAAATAAAATTAACAATCCAATCTTTCTTCTTTAGAGTATTAAATTACCTCAGTGAATATACTTAAAATGGTTCAGATAAAACAATCGAATAGCCATTTAACAAACTTTGATAAATGCAAAAAAATTGATCTAAAAAACAATGAACATAAGCTATATTTTATATTATATAATTATAATTATTAAATTTGTAATTAATAACTGATAAAATGAAATAAATTTTCATAACTCTAAAAATTAAATTAACGATTAATCAATAATAACTAACTATTTAAGAAAATGTTTTTTTTTTGTACTAACTTATTCTTTAAATTAATATTTGGACTGATTTTGTAATTTTTTTTATATATGTAATTAATAGAAAATATTTATAAAAATATATTTACATTTGTTTTGTTTGGAGCTATCCCCAAGTAATGCTCAAAAAACTTTAAAGTTTGTATTCAAATCATACCAATACTAAGCTCACATCACACTAATTAATAATACGAGTAATGTACGTAAGTACTTGATTGTTTTACTTTTAGAGACATGATAACAGACCCGTAGATTCATGTTTTTATTTTCTTTTAAAAACCTTAGATACAAATTCTGAATTTATAAAAACACCTCTATAAAATTTACACAATGTTTGGGGAATATTGTATGTCTAGTTAAAAATGGATCTCGAGGTATAAAAACCATTTGTAACGCAAATATATATTGATTACGATAAGAAGGTTATTAAAAGCAATTAACTCTGTCAGTATTTTCATTGATTATACACGCGAATATTTTCAATGGTAGGTATTTCCTTTTTTGCCAATATTTCATAAAATATTAATATTGAAGAAATTTTAAAAAGAAGAGGTAATTAACAAGTAAAAACAAACAATTGACTGAGTTAATTGTTGAAAAACCATGTATAGACAGTGTTGATCAAAGTTTTCATTTTTACCTTAACCCATTATGAAAAAATTCATATCTTCCCATTTATTGAACGTACAGCCAATCTCAACACATATTTTTGTAGAAAGTTGAAGGTTCTACAAAAAAGGTGCCTGGCACTTTTTCCACTAATCTAAAACAACACAAAGGTTTTTCTTCTGAATTTTATAACTCGCTAATTAATAAAACTCTTAAACCTAACCTTAAAATAAGCCATTACATATTTTTGAAGAAAATTAACTGATCTACATCTTTTGTTTGTACATCTTTTGATCTACCTCTTTTGTTTATTAGATTACTGTAAGCCTTTAAAGGATATTCGTAACCAAAGTGCAAAGCATACCGATTTTTGAAGTTTTTATTTAATAATTACTTTAGAAAATACGATTTTAAAACATATATTTTTGGGAAATATTGTTTTTGAGTTTTCGAAAGATTTTAAAAGTATTTCTAGATAGAAACAAGTAAGACAAAATGCATGGTGATAAGCAAAAAAAAACCAAATGCGAATGAAGAATTTATAACATCATAGTGGAAAAAGTGAACCAATATGTATACCTTGGAGCTCTTATAGTTGAAAATGGTAGATGTGCACATAAGATCAAGAGGCGTGTGACCCTCTTAAAGGTAGCTTTTAATTAATTCAGGTCGTTTTACTGGCGTTTCTAAAAGAAAAGCCATTTATAAAAGAATTTTCTAAAACAATTTCTAAAAGACCAGGGTTAAGACTTGGGTGCTAAAGTGTTATATGTGGCCTGTATTATTGTATGTATGCGAGTCGTGGACTGTGGCAAAAAGAACAGAATTACTTCTGGAAGCAGCGGAGATGTGATTTTATTGACGAATTGACCGTATTTACTGTACGTTTAATTAATGGTGTAGATTTTTTCGTATGGGATTGAGTTGGAAAAGAGTAGAGGAGGACAATAAATTTTTAATGTTTATCTGTGTATTTGCCTTCAAGGCAGGGAGGTGCAAATGTATATCCTTGCACTCCCCTCACGACGCGCATGATAGCTTGTGTAAATCGAAATAAAATGTTATGCACATTTTCAAAGAATTTATAAAAATTCAAGATTATAGTTGTTTGTTTTCAGAGTTCCGATAACAATCGTGATGGCTGAAGGGAGAGTTTTTACTCATTTTGTTACAGTAAGGAGAGCTGAGCTTGGTTTGGACTGTAAGTAAATAAAAATTGTGTAAAGAATACATGACTAAAATTTATAAACCTTAACACTATGACTGACTATGTTCGACGGTTTCTTTTAAATGAAGAATATCATCTTGTTGAAAAGAACATATACAGATATTGTTCTTCTAATCATTGGTAATATTATATACGCATGTGTGTTTGTTATGCTTCAGAATTACGGAAGTCTTCCAAGACACCATCAAACCTAGTCTCATGCCCTATGTCAAAAAATAGACTGAAATTCAGAAAAAGGCGATCAGTTTCTCTGATTGGTTTCCAATTTTGTACGGTAGGTATTTTAAATAAAATTACTCAATATTGGATACATTTGAGCTTCTTTTATACTTCGTATATATCGTATTTAAAGTCTCATGTTTTTAAATTGTGTTTTCAATTTTACCGAAGCCGTTTTTCTATACAAAATTGCCCTTTTTTTTTTTAAATAATCTGCTGAAAATTTTCCCAAAAATATTCTAGTCTAGTCGGCAAGTTTAAAATGGTGAAAAATAGAGATAACGCTCTTAAAAATATGTGTGATAGGCCCTTGGATTCGGAATAATGTCTAGAAAAATGTGCCGGAAGTGTTTTTTAGCACATACAAAATTACAAAAGTTATAAACAAATAAAAATGAGCTATTAACATTTTTGAAATTTTAAATGATTCTTAAAGAAGAGGAAAATTCCCAATACTGGAAGTCTATTTTCATTATTTATAATTTTAATTTAACACAGTAAAATTGATCTTTTAACGTCATTTTTAGATTGTTGTAATATCGTCACAAACGAGTATCGAACAGTAATTTTTTTAAGATATTAAATTTTAATTTAAAAATATTGTGTTTTCTGTATTCCTGAAAGAATTTATTACCGTTGGAAATTTATATTTAAGTTAATTTTTCAACAAGTTATACAACTGTTTATTAACAAAACTAATATTCGTTTTCATTGTAAACTAAAAAAATGTTTAAATAATTGGCGTAAAATTGTTTGGCTTCGTGGAGCCTTTCTTATATATCAAGGTATCTACTCAAGTTGGTTACATATGAATAATATGGTTAATAAGAATACCTTTTCTTTATTAAAATCTCTGCTTTCCTAAATATTAACATTCGGCTATTCACTTTTGACATCGAATATACAGGGTGTCATCGAATGTACATTTTGAAAAAATTCGACAAGAATGTTAAGCATTATCTCTATTTTTCATCAATTTAAACTTGTTGACTAGACTAAGTATCGGATGTTGCCGTCAACTTGCCGACTAGACTATTAATCAAACTGAAATAACTAAGTTAATATTTACGAGTAAAAACATATGTAAAAGTTTCAAGTATAACTGTTATACTTATTATCAATAATTCCGTTCATGTTACAGCGGATCCAAAACTGTGCAGGATTATATTTTTAAATTTTATTGATAGAAACAGTTCAAGGCAATCTTGTATACTATAAATTTAAATAAAATGAGACCATTTTCAGAATTGCAGCCGATATAAACAACATAGATAAAAATCTAACATGTGGTCGAACATTCTTGGTCTTGGGCATCGTAAACTAATTGAAACATCTTTCGTAACAATTGCCTTCGGGTATTTGAATTATTAATTGATGCTAATTCAACTTTTAAATGATTAATACTTATATTTAAATAATCTAAATCATTTTTTTGATCTGGATATGGTTGATTCTCTTCCTTTTTTGACTCATGTATCGATATAATTGGTGTGATATTTGATAAAACTGTTGTGTGACATTGTTCCACACTAGACGGTTGTGGAGGTACCCATTCATCACCTCCTTTCACAGATTTGTCATCAGTATTCGTTGATCGATTATTAGGGTCCTCTTCTTCATCGTCTAATTCAACCACTTCCATTTTGGTTTCTACATGCTGTTCGGGTTCAATCTGGTGTTCATTATCATTTATGAATGTTCCATCTTCTATGTACGCCGGATTCGGTTGTAAGTGTTCTGATCCGTTGTTGAACTAAAAAATTTTATTAATTCAATAATTCATATTTGATTTTACGTACGGAAAAATGTCAGTCATTGTAACTTTTCAAGTTAAAATAAAATCAATAAAAGTTGTTATTTCTAAAAATTTTAAGCCTTGACTGACTAACCCTGAAAAGATGTGTGCTACACCAGATCAAATCTTTGATCTGATGTATAGTAGAGAACTGTAAGATTTGTATCTCGGAATCCAGGAACAGTCTATGACACTTTATAAAAACTGTTCGACTGCATTGTTTAAAGTTTACTTAAAGAAGTTAAAAACAAAAATTTGTGCGATCTTTCCAGGGGGTGGGAGTCACCCCTTCTCGAGAATGGAAAAGTTTATGTTGAAAATGACAACGGAACTCGATAGAAAAATGAATTCTAAGCAAAAAAGTCATTTAGGCATATTTCGAAAAGTCAATACTTTCCGAGTTATTGGCGATTGAAATTCGGAGTATTTAACGTGAAATAATTGAAAAATTTGAAGTTTTTTGTACTTTCTTCAAAAAACTTCAAATTTTTATTAATTTATCGTATGCTTTTTAAATTTAAATTACTATAATAAATCTTGAAAATGAAAAAAGTTTCAAGTCTGTATGAAAATTGACGGAGTTATAATGAAAACAAAGTTTTTCGTACCTTTCTTTTTATGTTTTATTCAGGAGAAAAGATGAGTTTACCACGGGAACTAAAATTAACGCTTACCACTTTCCAAATAACTTTATTTAGATACTAGCAACGTGATCAAAAAGTTTTATCAGTTTCGGATATATATATTTTTTCGAAATATTGCAATTTAAGGCAAAAAATTTTTTTGAATAATATTAAAAATATGTCTTTATCGTTAAATAACGCGAGAAATAATAAAGTTACAGAAAAAACTTTTGAGAGATTAAATTTAGCTTTTAATCAGCAAAATATTTTACTTTCTAAACTTTTGTTTGTAACTTTATTTTTTTCGAGTTATTTAACGATAAAGATATTATTTTATATTTTCGAAAAATTTTTATGCACTTAGATTTCAATATTTAAAAAAATAAATATCCGAAGAAGAAATATCCATGCTAGAACTTTTTGAGCATGTTACCAGTACCTAAATAAAGTAAATTGGAAAGCGGCAAGCATTAATTTTAGTTCCCGAGGTAATATTTATCAGTTTTTGTACTGAATAAAATATAAAAAAAGGTACGATAAACTTCGTTTTCATTAGAACTCAATTTTCATGCAAATGAATTTTTGCATTTTCAAGGTATTTTATAGTAATTTAAAAGTGTATGATATACTTTCTTCAAAAAATTCAAATTTATCAGTCATTTGTCGTTAATACTCCGAATTTCAATCCAATAACTCGGAAAGTATTGACTTTTCGAAATATTTCCACTCTCGAGAAGATATGACTCCCACTCCCTGGGCAAGATCGCACAAATTTTTGTTTTTAACTTCTTTAAGTAAGCTTTAAACAATAAAATTGAAAAGTTTTTATAAAGATTCATTGACAGGCGCTGGATTTCGAAATTTCAACACTTTTTCCGAACTAACGGTATTACAATATTTGTTTCGTTCGCTGTCATATCAACTGACATTACTGAAAATTAATCGAGGAAATAAAACCGAAAAAATAGTCTAAGAGGAGAATTTGACTCCTCGTCAGTTGATTTTTATGGGAGCGGGTGACTAATGTATGGTCTGAGTGTACTCAACAAAATCATATTCATGCGATTTTTCGATTTACGCTCATACGGTGGGACAGAAGTACCCTACTGCCGCGCAAACCACATTTTTTTAATTTAAGAATTAAAGAAACTATTATTGACCTTGAAATTTTTTATCTAGCCTTATTGTTTTCGAGATATAAGCAATTGAATAAAAAATGCTGGTTTTCGCCGGAAACTCGTTATTGACTTTAAATAAAGTTTATTTTGTGGTTCTGGTCATTTGATATTATATCTTGGGAAATTCAAAACACTTTTTGCCACTTTTTTATCTAACATCACCATTGTCGATATATAAGTCTTTGAAAAAATAATAAAAACAAGTGAAAACAAACAATTGACTGAGTTAATTGTTGAAATACCATGAATAGACAGTGTTGATTACTCAATCTTTTGTTTTTATATGTCATATTAGTAAAGAAAGATAGCCACACATACATACATGCCACACACACATGACTGATATACTCATATAATACATGGGAAAGATAATAATACCGACTCGAGACCCAATTGATTTATGTTGCTCATTTACGGACTCGGACACACTTTTAACGTCCTGAACACGCTATAAAAATTTTAGCTTGATATTTTTTTGCGTTTTTGAGTTATCGTGTTGTCAGACGGACAGACAGACAAACTAAAATGGACTAATTAATTGATTTTATGAACACCTATACCAAAATCTTGTTGGTAGCATCAATATTTTTAAGCATTACAAACTTGAGACTAAACTTAGTATACCATTATATATTTAATATATACATGGTATAAATATAAATTTTTTTTATGAGAAACTGAAACTGAGGCTTAAAGAAGCGTTTTTTTTTTAAACGCTTGTATATTGAGAACGGTGAGGTAAACTTTTTTTTCCAAATGTTTTTATCTCGAAAACGGTGAAGTTGGTTAAAAAATGTCATGGATTAAAAAATGCCGAGAATTGTCCAAATTATAAAATTTTTTAAATGTTAAATGAAGAGAATGTGGTGTTCGGTGGCTCTCGCGCGCGTTCTGTCTCTGAGACCTACTAACAAAAAAAATTATTTAAACATATAAAATATGAATATTAAGAAATAAAAAAATTAATGCAGTTTTGAGATACATGAATAAACAATAATCCGTGGTTTAAAAATTTTTAACCCAATTTTTCCATTAGTTATGTAATTGTTAAGGATGTATGAGCATGACAACAATGTTTGATTTAAAGGCTCAAAATTTGTTTGTAGGTAGTCTTTTACTCAAAGAATATGTGGTTAAAATTTCAACTTAGGTATCCGTGCAAATTTTTAAGAAAAAAGTCATTAAAAATCGATATAAAATACATTGGCTCTTATGGAGGAATCTCAAAAAACGACATAATTTGGAAGTTTTTGATAATTTTCATTTGGAAACATTTTCATTTGAAATTTTTCATGAATGAAAACAAATTAAAAAAAAACTTTTTAATAGAAAGTAAACATATTAGCAAGAATTAGAAAAGAAAAAAACTAAGTGTCTCCGTCCATATAAGGGATGTAAGAGCAGGGTAGATTAAGGGTTGAAATTATTTTTATCTTATTTTCAACTTTGATGATGAATTTTGTTATAACTTCACGAATGTAGACGAAAAATAAGAATAAAATTTTTCGATATGTGTCTTGGTTTTCGAAATATCGAAAGCTAAAAAATTAAACAAAATTTTCAATTTTCAATATTTTGAAAATTAAGCCAGATATCGAAAAATTTTATTCTTACTTTTCGTCTTATATCGTCAAGTAATAATATAAATTTATCATCAAAATTGAAAATATCTATTTTTAAATTTGTGCCCCCACTACCATGCTCATACATCCTTAACTAACAATTGTTTCTATACAGAATGTTAACATTGAATCTCCGATAATTATTAAACTAAAACCCCAGAATTTTTTTCCCCCCATGAAGGTATTCTTAATAGGCTTACAAATAAATTGCCGTTTTTTAAATTTTTAAATTTTGATTTTTCAATTTGTTATTAACATTTAAAAATTGACAAATGAAAACAAGTAATGAAAACAAATTATTTTTTTTAATTTTTGAATTGTTTTAATTTTGTATGGTTAAAAGCTACATAAAAATAATTTTTTCAATTTTTTTACCAGTGTTGTTTTTAAAAATTGTAATAAACAAATACATTGTTTATGAGTAAATCGAATTTTTTTTTTTTTTTTTTTTTTGCAATATATATGTTCATTAACACAAATTATAATTCGAAAAAAAAAAAAAAAAAAAAAAAAAAAAAAAAAGTTTCTTAAAAAAAATTATTTGTTGCTTAAAAATGCGCTTGTTATAATAGTTAATAGTAGTTATTGTAGTAATGTAATAAAAAGGCAAGTTTGATAGAATATTTATATTAAAAATTTAAAAAAAATAGTAAAAAATTATTTATTTAATTTAATCCGGAAAAAAAATAGAATTTATAATTTTTAGAATTTAAACGGTTCCTTAATATTAATAATTAGTGGCTAAAAAAGATTGTTAATTAACAAACGAATTTTTAAGCATTTTAAGCAACAAATAAATTTTTTTAAGAAACCGTTTTTTTTTTTTTAATTATAATTTGTGTTATAACATATTGCAAAAAAAAAAATTTCGATTTACTCATAAACAATGTATTTGTTTATAACAATTTTTAAAAACAACAATGGTAAAAAAAATTGAAAAACTTATTTTTATGTAGCTTTTAACCATACAAAATTAAAACAATTCAAAAATTAAAAAAAATAATTTTTTTTCATTACTTTTTTGAAAACAAATTGAAAAATCAAAATTTAAAAATTTAAAAAACGACAATTTATTTGTAAGCCTATTAAGAATACCTTCATGGAGGGAAAAAATTTTGGGGTTTTAGCTTAATAATTATCGGAGATTTAATGTTAACATTCTGTATAGAAACAATTGTTAGTTAACAATTACATAACTAATGGAAAAATTGGGTTAAAAATTTTTAAACCACGGATTATTGTTTATTCATGTATCTCAAAACTACATTAATTTTTTTATTTCTTAATATTCATATTTTATGTTTAAATAATTTTTTTTGTTAGTAGGTCTCAGAGACAGAATGCGCGCGAGAGCCAGACTTGCCGTATTTTGAGCTATTTTCAGGGCTCTGTAAAAGTTATAAATATTAGAGATACAATTCCAGCAGTAGGAACTTTATTTTAGGAAATTTCTTCATCTTTTTGGATCTTTTTTCAGATTTTGAAAATATTTTTGAGTTATTAAAAAAAACTGAGCCCCTATTTTCTATTTCACTTAATTGTTTATAACTTTTGCAATTTTTTTCAGCGCCATTTCGGATTTTTCATTAATCTTTCTACATAAAATTACGAATCGAATGACACCTATTTCGTAATTTTCGGAGAATATACAAAAAAGTTAGAAAAAATCGTACATGTGAACCAGACTAAATTATTTTTAAGGATGTCTGATAATGTTTCTCGGAAATTTTGGACACTTCCAACAGTCTTTTAAGTACAAATGAGCTAAAATTCGGTGTATAGAATTGTTAACTAGACGGAGCAATGTCTCAGAAGCGGGAATAGATTTTAGTTATTCGTAAAGGATTCATACAACAAAAATAGATTTTTTCGATGTATTTAAGGCTTTGCGCATCTCTACAGCCCTCTAAATTGAGATAGAGAATTGAAAACTTGTATGGATATTGATTTTGTATCAAGGAAGTATCTTTCGTCGTTCCAACTTCCCAGCCCCTTTTTATGTCAAAATATCTTTTATCATGCGGTTTTCAAGGCTTTGATCCCCTCTTCAAATTGAGCTACAGCGTTGACATTTTTTATTTGATTTGAATTAGTGTACTTCCCAGCTTGCAAATGTTATGTTTTGCGCGGTTTTTAAGGATTTTCGCACCCCTACAGCCTCTTTAAATTGAATGTCTATCGAGAAATTGTTAAAAAAAATGTCTTTGGTTAGTATTGACTCCCCAATTATATATTCCGCGCTTTTATGTAGACGTTATGAGTGTACAAAAACAAAAAAAAAAAAATGAAAATCCCATTTTAATAAAAAGAATCTAATAGTAAAGAAGCATGTAAAAAGCTAAAATGATTTTAGTAATATAGTTGGGTAAATATACCGGATTTTGATATCAATTGAGAGAGGGCTAATTTTTTTAAATAGGTTTCTTTCTTTGTAAAAAATACAGAAAAGGGGTTTTTTGGTTCCAGAACGATGCGCACGACCTTATGAACGCGGTTTTGAGACAATTTATAACTACATTGTTTTTTTGGTGACATTTTCTTGATAATTTTTGCTTCTATTGATCGGATTGAGGCGAATAAAATAAAAGAATTGTTTGTTATGTATTTCTGCATCGACCGTGCTATCGAATCCTTAACATAGCAATGTAAGCTCAAAATCTCAAGAAAACCGCAATAACCTCATATTTTCTCAGCAGGAAAGGGTCGATAAAGAGGTTATAAATGTTGGATAAAAACTCTAGCAGCTGAATGTTTGCCGGTGAAGAGGTTTTTTTCGATTTGCAGCGTAAATACTTGTCCTACTAAAAAAGTTAAATGTAATAGTTCTAGACAGTAAACAAATATAGAACTTTTATTCTTACCATTTTTAACATAACCTCAAATTTTCGAGTAAAATGCAAAAGATCATTTTTTTGGTTTTTTTTTTTTTATTGCGCAAAAAAAAAAATGCAAACGTTATGTAATTTTTTACAATTTAATCTATTTAAATTCCCATTAGCCTGGCATTTTTTGTTTTTTCTAGGTTAAGTAGTTTCTGAGAAATTGGTAAAAAAGACTTTTTAAAGTCGCTCAAAAACCTTTTTTTTAACGATAGGCAATTTCTGTAACGGTCATTTTCTTCGTAAAGACATCAAAATTCATATAAAAAAATAAAAATATATAAATGTATGCAAAAAACATTCTTAAAATTGCAAAAAGCTGAAAAATTATATAATAATCAAATTTCATAACAATCCATATTTTGTAATTTTTTATGCAATACAAATTACATATTTGATGTAATATTGACGCAAATTTGAATTTTTTGCATTTTTGTTTTGTAATATTTCGTTGTTTTCAAAAAAAATCGTTGTCACTAGCCTGCACTTTAAAAAAAGTTAAAATCCAATGATTTACCTGAGCTGTACGAGCTGTTGAAATTTTCCAGAAAAATTAGTTTTTCTCAAAATTGAGGTTATGTATCGATCTAAAGTTTACCACACTTTTTTATGCTCGTTAGTTAAATTTTTTTCAAGAATTTCAACTAAAATTCTTCATTTTTTCGAAAAGTTATCATTAAAAATGAAAATATGAAATTACTGTTATTTGCTTGAGATTTTAAGCTTATTTTGCTACGTTGTAAGTCCTTGTATCAAGCAAGGAAATAGATGCAGAAATTCATTATAAACAATTATTTTTTTATTCGCCTCTATCCGATCAATAGAAGCAGAAATATTCAAGGAAACGTCACCAAAGAAAACAATGTAGGGTTACATTGTCCCAAAACTGCGTGCAGAAGGTCGTGCTGATCGTTCCGGTAGATGGTCAAAATCCGGTAGATTTAGCCAACTAATGAAAAAAGAAAATCAAATATTTCAATTACAATATCTTGTGTGATATGAACCATAGAATCATTTTTATTAACACCACGAAAATGTGGCATTAAGAACTTTAAATGATCAAACAACCACCATGTGGGCGTAATATCTTGGCCAGTTGTGCTTGATATTCTACGCTTGCTGTTGCATATCACGGAGAATTGTGTTCTTATACCATTTATTTTTGCTAATATATCTTGCATTGTATAATTCATTTTTTTATCACATTTTTGCATTTGATTCGTGATCGTATTTAACGCTTTCAATCGTACTTTTTTATTACGATAATCGGGATTCAAACGATCGTATAGACATGGTTGCATTTCATAAAATGAGACTAATAGCTTTGTTGCTTCCACTGACCATTTACTGCTTCGTTTTCCATTCCCTGTAAATAGAATAAGTTATCGTCAAAACGTAAAAAAAAAAAAAGTTCTGTTGGAAATTAGCATCGACGCTTAGCTTTTAAAACGAAAAATGGAATGTAAATTTATAGTTCATCAGTTTGAATTTAATCTTAGTTTAATAAGAGCGTTATGATACATCTTCGCCTAAGTTTCGCTCTCGAATTCCAAAGAGGGCCATCACCATTTTAAATTTTAAGAGTAACGTCAATTATTTGGATAAATTTCGTTAGTTTATGTGAAAAATTGTTGAAAGTTATTTTTTTAATAACTTGTCTTTAAATAGAACAACAAAATTAAATAAAAAAACAAGTAAAAACAAACAATTGACTGACTTAATTGTTGAAATACTATGTATAGACAGTGTTGATGACTCTGGCACATTACACATACATACATGTCACACATACATAACTGATATTCCCATATAATACATACTGTACAATTTGCGCCTAATTTGCTCCTTCACAGGTAAACAGTGATGTTTACGAAAAAATGATTCAAACAAAAGTTGTTTATTTTTAAATAAGGGACACTTTTTTACATTGAAACTTTTGTTTTATCTCTAACTGTTTACAAGATGGGTCCTACGTACCCATAGGTCACGATCCAATTGACCTATGTTGCTCATTTACGAACTCGACACTTTTTACGTTCTGAGTACGCTGTAAAAATTTCAGCTTTCTTTTTTCGTTTTTGAGTTATCGAGTTGACAGACGGTCGGACGGACAACCGAAAATGGACTAATTAGATGATTTTATGAACACCTATACCAAAATTTTGTTGCAAGCATCAATATTTTTAAGCGTTACAAACTTGGGACTAAACTTAGTATACTTTGTATATTACAATTATACATGGTATAATAATGGTAATACTTAAAGAAAAAAGTGTTGCAACTTTGAAATTTTCCAGTTGTTTATTAGGTTGTAAAAAGTTAGGTTGTACCAAAAATTCGATCTCTCAGGTGGGAATGGTAGAGGGGTAATCCCTTTTTGGGGATTTAAATCAGTTTTTTACAAATTACAAAAAACTATATGCATCAAATTTTAAAAAAAAAGTTTGCATAAAAGTCCTAGCTGATTTATCTGCGCACGTTTTTTTTCTACTTTCTAGCTTCAAATTGATAAAAACATTTTTGTTTGACACATTTTATGGTACACATCTTTTTTTATCCGTGAAGGAGCAAATTAGGACAAAACTTTGGTGTCTTAAGACTATAACAGAAAGGAAGTTGAAAATTTGCAGGTACCTTCAACTAGAGGTCTCATGAAACATTCTAGAAAAACGAAAAAAAAAATCTAGAAAATACTTTCGAAAATTTCAAAAGTTTTTTCTAGACGACCTCACAAGCAAAGTGATGTTTACGAAAAAATATTTCAAACAAAAAATGTTTAT
This sequence comes from Chrysoperla carnea, assembly GCF_905475395.1. Taxonomy (NCBI): domain Eukaryota; kingdom Metazoa; phylum Arthropoda; class Insecta; order Neuroptera; family Chrysopidae; genus Chrysoperla; species Chrysoperla carnea. Next base: position 74,182,383 of record NC_058341.1, read on the forward strand.
GTTTTTATAATTAATAACTTTTATAAAGGAATAACTAATAAAAAAGTGAAATTCTTGGCAAAAAATGGCACGATTTTCGGAAGAGGTGAAGAGTCCGTATAATCTGACATCGGACTCGTATTTTTACTCTACTATGCCTCTTTACGCCTATGTCAAGTTGGTTGAATGTTCCTTGAGTCCTCTAAACACGTTAAAAAAAGTTCCATTAAAATCGGTGCTGTTTCCCAATTCAAAAATGTCGAACTATTGACTAAATCATTTATCTGTTCTTTCTATAAATTGCGATTTAACATAGAAGTTACAATGTGATGAGCAATGTGCAGCACAAAAATGCAGAAATGTTGCTTTATAATTACTATAGCAACAACAGCACATAACCTGTCAATTAATTTTGCAATAAAGTCGTACAGTTGCTATTTTATGTACAAACACTATGTCATATCGCCTTATTTGTTTTCCTATAGCAGCGTTTTTGCCTATACCTACATCACTATAGCAAAGAATTTTTTGACAAAAGGGCAATTAGTTGAGTAATTAGGCAGTCCCCTATTTAGTATTAGCCTAGGGCTGAGGCTACACAAATTCACGATGCGTTAGTCATTGTATATTTTCCTTTTGAAGCTTCAGTACATCTAATAGTTATAATAATTCGTAATCAAAGTTTGTGGTCCAAGAAAACTAAATTGTTAAACTTTGAAGTCTAGTTTTGAAAAGTTAGCGGAATAATTGCAAAACAGAATCCTCATTTTCAGCAATAACAGAATCTCTCTATTTCGTACATAAATCGCGTTGTGACACTGAAAAAAACTCCATTGTAATTCATCTATAAAAAATGAAGTCACAATTTACATAAACATGAATAGTAAACTCAAAAATAAATACGACAGTTTTCAACCCCAAACGTCAATAATTAATGTAAATTAATTTAAAAAAGCGATTTATTAATCCTATAAGTCATCTCTTGTACAAATATTTGAAAATTTTAGTCAAAATTTAAGAAACTGATAAAAATTGTTGGTTTTCATGTTTCATAAAACAAGAAAAAAATTGTAGTTAAAAAAAGAGGTTATATTTTAGAAATCTATCCAGGAATATTTCGATATTTTATAAATTTATTATTTAAAAAAAGTTAAAATTCACTTAAAAAACAAAAAATTGATTATATTTCTTCGTAAATACGGTATATTTATCAATCTTGGCGCTCCCTTTTAAATAAATAATCAGTGGTTTCTCATTAAAATGATGTAAATGATTTCAATATATACATTTAAAAAAAAAAATAAAATAACCTTGATAAGACCAAATCATCATTTTAATAAAAACTAATAATTAAAAAACATATTTTTTAGCATAATAATTGATTGCATCAAGGTTGAGGACCACTGGTGCACATTATGTCTATTAAAATATCATTTTTTGAATATGTGTAACATAATAAAACTAGGTACCAAAAAATAATAAGTGTTGACGTGATTTCACTATTATTCATACGTTTTAAAATATAATTGAAAGTTGATGGAAAATTGTTTCTAATTAATATTATTTTAAAGTGCTTTTATATTATAAAAAAAAAAATAAATAAATTTTATATATACCTTTATTCGCGTTGGGGGTCATTATAGATTGATTATATTTTATTAAAATGTTTATCACAAAATTTGCATATATGTAGAGTAAATTAAACAAAAAAAATATATGTATTTTTTTAAAGAATGCTCTTCAAAAAAATTAATCACACAATCGCTGTCAAATTATATACTAAAAGTAAAATAAAGTTACGTTATAGATATTGAATTGAATATTGAATGTTATATGTTGAAGTTTGTTTTGTAGATTGTAGTCTATTATAGGTTTGGTTATTATATTATGTTATGTAGAATGTTAAAGCATTCTATATGTACTGCTGATATAATATAAAATAAACAAGTATAATATTATATTAGATAGAGAAGAATGATATGATAGTGTATTATTATTAATATATGCTACAAATAACATATTCTAGATAATGTATATCATTATATTTACAATACATACACATAACAAAGTATAATAAATAAATGTATATGATATTTTATAAATTTTAATTTATTTATTTACTTATAATCATAATAAATATATACAAATAAATACAATACACATACATCATATAGATGAATGTACAATGTGTATAAAATTATTATAAAATACAAAAAGAGAGCTCTCAACTCTCTAGTCCTATATAGCACACCACAATATTACTCCATATTTGATAAATTTCATAATTATTAAATTTAATAATAAAATAAAAATGTAAACATATTCAAAGTTTAATAACCTTGAATTTTATTTGTTGAATATATTATACATAAATTATAAAATTATACAACGCAACGCAATGCAACGCCATATTATATACAATGTTTCAATTTTATTATAAATTTTATTTTTAATTTTTTTATCAAGTACATATTGTAATTATTGTAGTCATTAAAAATGTATAAAAGTAAAGTACTTAATAAAATTTGTTATCTTTGTGTCAATTTTTTTTTAATTTTACTTTATGGAATGTAATATATATATTTGAAAGTATAGGCAATTGTTATTACTTAATTATAATATTGTATAGCAAGGTGTCGACGTCACATATCCTCCATATACAATTTAAAGTATATATTTAGAGAATGTATGGTTTGCAAGACATTTTATAGGAATAAAGTTAAGTACGTTCGTTATCCATATTAAATATATAAATTATTTTGGAAAAAACGTGTATTAATCTAAAATTACTTAAGTTCAGAATTATTAAACTCATACCATTTTAACTACAATTCCCATTTTTTGAAAAAAAAAGTAAAGGTATAATTCCTATGCTGTGGCTGACGTAAGCGTCTAACGCAGATTACTGTCCTATTACGACCGAGGTCGAGTCCTCTCGCCCGTTGCGTACTTTGTACTATGCATCAAGCTGTCTTTTGTTTTCAATATTTTGTCTTTTTCTATCGATTGAAAGTGATTGAAAACATATTTTCAATCACTTAGACAGCCTAATGCGCAGTACAAAGTACGCAACAACCGATGACTAGACTCCGCCCAGCATAGGAATTATTATGTTCTTATTACATGCGTTCTCGATACTGCTTAACTGCTACTATGAAATCTAATGCAAGCGTTGTCTTAGACGCATTATATGTTATATCGCCTCATTGCGTGTGCTGCGGTTGCAGCCGTGCAGCTGTACATCTCTTTGACCAGTACTGTCGCAGACGCAACAACACATATATACAACACTGTATATATGTGTTGGACCTGGTTGGACCATACACAACTGACACTTCAGGAAAAAAACAGTGTGTCAGGAGTACGTGTCAGGCAGTTGCGTCAGCCTCAGTATAAGAAACGATAAGATAGCGTCATGCACTTGTGTCAGCCGCAGTATAGGGTAGTAGTAGTTAACTAGTCTGGAAAAAAATAATTTAACACTCCCTCAAATTTTAGGTTTTTACGTTTGACAGTATATAGAGTATTTAGATAACGAATTCATAAAATAAATTTTGATAACGAATTTTGGCATATACCTATTTTGGTTTAAAACCACAATAGGACACAAAAAGTCAGAAATTTTATTTTTCAAATTCCAAAAAATGTTGATATGTGCTTAGTTTTAATCTGAAATTTTATGATAATAAAAATGCTTTGTTAAAGAGAATTAAGTCGAGTAGTTTAAAATGTTAAAATGGGACACCCTTTAAGAATATTATAACACCATAATAAATACCTACAAACTTTATTTTTAATCTTCAAAATCTTGAAAAATTAAGAAATTGTCTTCGTGTTTTCGTCTTGTTCTATGAAGATTCATCGTCAAATTTGGTCACCAAAGAAACCATAATTGGTGTAAAAAATAGAAGAAATATTCCAGTTAAAGGTTTTAAGTGATATATTTTGAAGATGGAGATTTTTATGATATCGATGAGGTAAAAAGAAAATCAAGAAAAAAGTTTCCAAATCTGGTTTGATTTTGCAGATATTAATTTTATGAAAATATCTTATATATTTAAACCAGCAATTTTTGTATATATATATCAACGATCTTGGAAATGGCTCCAACGATTTTTATGAAAACGAGTATGCAAGGTTTATTTTTAGGGCGAAAAGTTGATCTAGCTAGGTTTCATTTTTAAAAAACGTCATTTTATCCGTTTTTTCGTGAAAAACTGAAACATACACTGCAAAATATGACTCTTCCTGACATCTATTGGTGTATATCGTAGTTAATGAAATAAAATACATCACCGGGACATTCAAATTGGTATTTATGTGGAGCTTTAAACGGTTCTTATATTAGTGATAAAATTTGTGTCTTTTTAACTAAAAAAATAACGAGCAAAGCTCCGTCATTCGGATATTAAAAATTTTAAATAAATTATTTACTATAATAATATACAGTGTGTTTACTTAAGTAAACTCTTTTTTATTCTAAGGTTTACGAAAAAAGTTATTATTTAAAAAAAATATCTGCTTTTAAAAATATTAACATTCAGCTATTCACTTTTGACATCAGGTGTACAGAGTGTTCACAAATTGAGAAAGTTCAATTGCAATGTTAATGGTCGTTGTAGTAAAGGTAAACCATTTTGGACAGATAATAAGGGAAAGGGCTCAAGATGTCACTCCCATTCTATTCTGACATATAGAATGTATTTAAACAATTTTGTAAAAGAACAATTTCATGCATAGAACGTGAAGGTGAATACATTGAGGCAAAAATTAACTGAAGATAACTGTTTTTTACTTACGTCAACAATAATAATTTTAACGTAATGTATGGAAAAAAGATGTTCTGTATGAATTATTTTGTTATATATCATACATTAAATGCGTCAAATCTGGTTAGTTAGTATAACAGATAACGTGTTTTATAAGTAGGACTTGCAAAATTTAATTTACAATTGAAGTAGTCAAAACATTTCACAGTTCATTCCTAAACAGTTCGCTTCAGTTCGTTTTTGCCTCAACGTATCCACCTTCGCGTTCCATAAATGTAATTGTTCTTTTACAAATAATAATTACATATACTTTATTATCTATTCTAAATGGTCTACATTATCGCCATAAAGATTGAATATAAAACTCTGTTTTGCAAGAAAAACACGGGCAACAATCTTTGATCTTCTTCATTTTTAATTTAATTTTCAAATTTTATCGTATCAAGTCTAGTTTTATTTGTACGGGTAATGTGGCAAATTCGATATCAATCATCTTTTCTTCGAGAGTAAATAGCGTTGAAAAAACTTGGCAATAGACACCCACACTTTTCACCAGAGTGTTAAAAAAATGGAAATTCAACGCGGATTTTTGAAATTACACGCATATAAATTCTTTATACAGTGTGTCGCATTTAAGATGAAGACACCCTCATATTTATGTTATCTATACGAATATTGATTTGAAATTATGCACAGTCATACAGGGTGATGGGTCATATTTTTATGATATTAAAAGCAGCATACTACGAATTAACAAATAAGGCCGATTCTCAATAATTTGCCTAGCGTCAGAGATGGCTAAGGTATCGAAAAACATTATTAGATAAAGTTGCTTAGAACATTTTTTATATCCATATACCGACTTTTATGATAAAATTCGCATTTTAAATTTTTCCTTTATTTTGGTCTTTTACTCAAAATTATTACAAGTTTATTGAAATAATTAAACACATAACACTAATAAATTATCAAGTTATCCACTTTTTACATTACATAGCACACTAGTTATAAAATTAAAAAATACTTAATCTATTACATATTTATTTATAAGTAATGAAAGTATGAGGATATCTTCTTTTTAAATACGACACACTGTATATAGTTTGTGGTTTTTATATACGGAGGTCAAGTCGAAGGTACTTTATAAATATTTTTTGTTATCTTGTAATTATTCTTTACCTCTAGAAATACAGATTAAAATACTATAGCATGTAATATTGTAAGTTATATTTTTAAATTTTAAAATCGATATTAAATTTTCACTAGATCTTTTACGTTTTACGTTATTATGTCAAAAACATAATTAAGATATAATAATATTTTTATTATTGAATATAATTAAATATTTAGTATAGGCAATTTTTATTACATAACTATAACGTGCATTGTATATAAAATACAGTATATATGTCAGTACTGATTTATTGATTAAATGATTATGGAATTATATAAAATCTTTAATAAATATAAATTATTACAATATTGGTGGGTAGTGAATTGATTCAGGGACATAACATAACATAACACACATGCAATGGAAAATATATAATAAATATTATACCTATACAAAAAACCTGCGCGATATCTTGATGAGTAAATAATAACATAGTGATAAATAATATAAAAATATTTATAAATAAATAAAATATATGTACCTATCTATACCTACCTACTGCACAGTAAAATAGTTTAAAACAAGTCATGACCACGGTCATGATTCTTAGAGACGAGACCAATAGTTTTCTGAAATAGTACTCTAATCATTTGGTTCAAAAAAAGGGGTTACCTAGAACGTTTTCTGGGATTTTCGAAAATGAGTCGTTTATAGATTTTGAGGTGTTTTTTTTGAATTTCCACTTTTATACTTCCGTTCTTTGCCGATCGCTGCCATATTGGAAAAATAGCGTCGAAAAGCAGTTTTTTGCCGATATTTGCTTTCCGAGTTATTTTACGACAAAAAATCTGCATAAAAAAGTAAACTAGGAAAAATTTCCTACAGTTTATGTACAGATCATTTTTTTCATAAATTAAATAGTTTCGGCGTACGAGCAAAGTGTAACCACCCCTTCTAAGGTGAAGAAAAGTAGAAAAATATATGTTGAAAATGGCAACGGGAATTGATAGAGTGATGAAATCTAAGTTAAAAGTGTCATTTAAGTATATTTTGAAAAATCAATACTTTCGGAGAATGTAAAGTTTAATAACTCAAAAAAAGGAAGTTTTTGGAAAAAGTAATTTGTTCACTTTTTAAAGTTGTATAAAATACCTTGAAAATGAAAAGTTTCAAGTCATTTGCACGAAAATAAACGGAGTTATAATCAAAAGAAAGTTTCTCGAACCATTTTTTATTTTTTTTCAACACAAAAACTGATGAATTTACCACGGAAACTAAAATTAATGCTTGCCACTTTCCAATTTACTTTATTAAGATATTGATAACATGCTCAAAAAGTTATAGTTTCGGATATATATTTTTTGCAATATTGGAATTTAAATGCAAAAAAAAATTCGAAAAAAATTCTTTATCCTTAAATAACTCGAAAAAAACAAGTGAAAACAAACAATTGACTGAGTTAATTGTTGAAATACCATGTATAGGCAGTGTTGATAACTCTGTCACATTTCACATACATAAATGTACACATATTTAACTGATATTCTCATATAATGCGCAAGTGTTGATGCACAATCGTTTGTTTTTTTGACGTCACGTAAATAACAAAAGATATTCACTTTGATATTCCTATATTAATACATACTATAAAATTTGCACCTAATTAACGCCCTCGTGGGTAAACAGTGATGTTTACAAAAAAATTTTTCAAACAAAAGTTTCTTATTTTTTTATAAGGAACATTTTTTACATGTAAACTTTTGTTCTATCTCTAACGGTTTACAAGATATCCAATTGACCTATGACACCCAATTGACCTATGATGCTCATTTACGAACTTGACCTGACTTTTTACATCCTGAGTACGCTGTAATTTCAGATCGATATCTTTTTTCGTTTTTGAGTTATCGTGTCCACCGACGGACGGACGGACGGACGGACAACCGGAAATGAACTAATTAGGTGATTCTATGAACACCTATACCAAAATTTTGTTCGTAGCATCAATATTTTTAAGCGTTACAAACTTGGGACGAAACTTAATATACTATGTATATTTCATATATACATGGTATAATGGGACGAAACTTAATATACTATGTATATTTCATATATACATGGTATAAAAAATGCTACAAGAAAAGTTTGCGAGGTAAAATATTCTGCAGAAAAAGAGCTAAATTTTTTTCTACTAAACTTTTCTTGTAACATAATTATTTTTCGAGTTATTTAACAATAAAGACAATTTTTTAATTTTTTTGCATTTAAATTGCAATATTACGCAAAATATATATTCGAAATTGCTAGAACTTTTTGAGCACGTTATCAGTATCTTAATAAAGTAAATTGGAAAGCGCAAACATTAATTTTATTTCCCGTGGTAAATTCATCAGTTTTTGTGCTGAATAAAATATAAAAAAAGGTACGAGAAACTTTATTTTCATTATAACTCCGTTAATTTTCGTGCAAATGACTTGAAACTTCTTTCCTTTTCAAGATTTTTTTATACATACCACTTTTAAAATTGTATGATATAGATTTTTCAAAAAACGTCCAATTTTTCAGTTATTTAACATTAATAACATAATACTCGAATCAAAATATATAATCTTTCACTTAGGCTAATCACTTTGCAGCGCTCATACGCCGAAACAATTGATTTTACGAAAAAATCCCATATTTTTGATATTGCGGCGCGTGCTGAAAAGATACCAGGTAGCAAAGTGGAAATTCAAAAAGAGAACCCAAAATCTATAAAATCATCTCCATTTTCAAAACTCCCAGAAAACTTTCCAGGTAAAATTACCAGATGACTATACTATAGTAGACAAGATTTAATGAGAGGAAGGAGTTGAATAATATGGGAAGATCTTTACTCTCTAATCAAGGTCGGAGTCCATAGTCAATACAAGAAGTTTGTCCTAAATTTGAAACATTGGTTTATACGTTACATTAATATCTGATTTACACAGAAAAAGTTTTATTTAAAAAAATACTATACAAATTTTCTTCGAAAACAGTGTGGAGTGTAATGGATTGTAAGCAGTTGTAAGTAAATCGTCATTTTTGTGAATGACAATAAATCAAGTAACCTGCTTCGTTCTATTCAAATCAATAGCGTTTGACATGGCATTACGTAACACTTTCTGATTGGTTTCTGCTACCACGTGACTGAATCATTCCTGTACGCAGGAATTATCCAAGGGAGGGGTCCAAACTTTTATCCGCCATGTTAGGTCATAAAGTTAATAAAAACAAGAAATTATTTGTTCGTGTAAGAGAACATTTAATAAGGTCAAAATGTGATATCCAGTCACTGTTTTTCAATAAGTTAATTCTGCGAGGTACAAAAAAACTTTTCCAAAACTCTGTGTTCATCGACCTCTTCACCACGATGTATATTGAGCGAGGACTAAACCGTTTAGCCGATCTTCAGACATTGTCGATCTAAGGTATGTTTTGAGACGGCACAAGGTTGAAAAGAAGCGTTCATTCGTCGCTGTTGTCACATGTAAAACTGCCAGAGTGCATTTTTGGAAACCTTCCCGGCAATGCGTTTTCGCGAAAGTTGAACTTCGTCGATCCCGATATCACGGGATTCATCGTGCAAAATTGAATAGTTCAAAAAGTCAAGCAAGAGTTTTCATCAAAATTTTTCATTTTGTTGAGAAAGAGACAAGCTAAATTTGATAAAATATTGCGATAATTAAAAATTCGATCTATAATCTTCAACTGAATCAGTATGTATATTCAAGCGTTGAGTCTGTTATGACGCGAACCTTGACTTCCGCATTTATATGTTGTATTCATCGCAGATATCGCACATGGTTTTGAAAATTTTCCTAAACCCTTCTCCAACGTTTCCTCTTCTTTCAATCAAAATATGTTTCGCTGCATCAGCTAGTTGCATAGCCTCTCCAAGATTCAGGTTTTCTGTTTGAAGTACTCGACTCGAATACAAAGTCAAAGAATGTATCGAGAGCTTAAAATATGTATGGATATCTGATTCGTCAGTAAAAAGTCTCATAAATCGATGCATTTGCAGGACTATATTGTTAGTTCAAAATTTATATGGACAGATTCTCAATGGGAAGGGTTTTGACTCCCAGAACCTCTCCCTTGCGCATGGCCTAGACTGAATGCCTATAGTTTTACTGAATTTATTTAATAATAATCTTTATTTGTTATTAAAAATTTTGTGATTTGTTATCTACATATCATAGATAATAAATATTTATAAATTATAATAATTAATTATCTATGCTACATATCATGATTAATCAATAGAAACTCTTATCCATCCGATTTATTCATAATGGACAAAAGCTTATTGTCTTGAAAAAATCTGGAATTTGTTTAAAGAAGACAAGAAGTTCATAAAAGAAGATAAAAAAAAAGGGCGAAAAAGACAAAATTTTATAAAAAGGCACCACAAAGGGGAGACCAATTGCATTAACGAAGACTAAAGCGGCCCCATTTATAGATTTTGCTTTCTTAAATCCGCCACTGGTGATTATGCTGAAGATTGATTGAAGTTATTCAATGAACTTGTGTGTTGGTAGCGTATTTATCTGGATATAGGATTTTCAGTCATCTTCATACGCACCGAGAGGGGGATGCAAGGTGGTACACTTGCACTCCCTGCCTTGAAAGAAAATAAACACAAAAGGAAAATAATTCATTGTCCTCCTTTACCCTTTTACCTCAATCCCCTTAGAAAAAATTCATATCTCATCATTAATTAAACGTAGAGTAAATACCCTCAATTCGTCAATAAAACCACATCTCTCCTATTTCTGGAAGTTTTCTGTTCTTTTTGTCCCAGTCCGCGATTTGTGTACATACAATAGAGGGGCGAGGAGACAAAAGAGGGCACACATAAAATGTTTGCGTTCAAGTATTTGTTCTTTTAGAAATGTTTTGTTTGCCAGTAATGACCTGAATTAATTAAAAGCTATTTTTGCGAGGATCACAAGCCTCTTGATCTTATGTGTACACCTATCGTTTTCGCAACTGTAAGAGCTTCAAGATATACATGGTTCACTTATTCCACCATAGCCATGCATGATGTTTTGAATTGTTAATTCGCATTTGGTTTTTTTTTGCTTATCATCATGTACTTTGTCTTACTAGTGTCGTTCTAGAAATACTTTGAAAAGCTTTCGAAAACTTGTAGTTTTTAGAAAAACCTTCTTTACGAATATCTTTTAAACGCTTACAGTAATCTAATAAACAAAAGAGATCATTTTTGTAGATCGTAACAGCTACATTTGCGGATGATACTGCGATTCTATCGATAGATGTAGATCCTAATTCAGCTACTCAAAAACTGCAGACAAGTATCGATAAAATACAGCATTGGTTGAATAAGTGGCGTATTCAAGTTAACGAGATGAAATCCGTTCAAGTAACGTTCACTTTGAGAAAAGAAACGTGTCCAGCTGTTATAATGAACGGTGTCAGTTTTCCACAGTCAAATGAAGTCAAATATCTAGGTATACACCTTGTTAGAAGACTTACCTGGCGTAAACACATCTGGTCGAAAAGAAAACAGCTAAACTTGAAATTTTCTAATTTATACTGGCTCTTGGGTAAAAATTCTAAGTTATCATTGAACAATAAAGTGTTAGTGTATAAAACAATACTTAAACCTGTGTGGACCTATGGCATTCAGCTATGGAGATATGCTAGCAATAGTAATATCGAAATCCTGCAAAGATTTCAATCAAAAGTGTTGCGAACAATTAGTGATTCCCCGTGGTATGTACGTAATGACGATATTCACCGAAGCCTCGAAGTGCCCACAGTGCGTGAAGAAATTGCGCGTTTCAGTGATAGATACCTGACACGCATTGAGCAGCATCCAAACTCTGAAGTGATCAAACTCCTGGACAAGTGTGACAGTGTGAACAGACTAAAGAGACAAAACGTGCTAAATTTAAAATTTAGGTTTTAACAGTCATTGTGAACAAGACTAAACAGACAAAATGTGCTAGATTTAGAATTTAGTTTTATTTAACATTATCACTAGATTAAGGCTATTCATATACTTAGTTTAAGCATATTAAGGTGATCACCAGTGGGTAGATTACCGTTCAAGTTACCTTTTAGTCACTAGATCTATTTATAGTTCTTTTAAGAACTGATAATAGAAAATTAGGAATTATAAAAAAAAAAAAAAAAAAAAAAAAAAAATTTTTGTAGATCAGTTAATTTTCTTCAAAAATATGTATTTGATTATTTTATGAGAAGGGAAGCTTTTGTTCAGTTATTCAATTTTTGTCCTTCAATATCTTTTAAACGGTTATATTAGTGGAAAAAGTGTCAGGCATCGCTTTTGTAGAACTTTCAACTTCCTACAAAAATATGTGTAGAGATTTGCTGCACGTTCAACAAATGGGATTAATATGAATTTTTTCATAGTAAAAAATGAAAAATTTGTTGAATAGCCTTCCTGCTAGTACATATTAATATCTCATTCTTGAAGATAATTTTGCATAGCAGCCATTCTTTCGATACCGAAAGTAAAGAAAATAGTCGATTGTTTTGACCCACTTTTGTGTTGACCCCCCTTTCCTGAATGTAATCCTGGCGGCGCCCACGGTCATCTTTGAATGTACAGTGGACCCCCAGCAATCTGGAAAACGTTTTGCAGGGCAGTTCGGACTACCGAATTTGTCGGATTATAGAGTACTGCCTAAGAGCTCCTATAGTCTGGAATTTTTTACAAAAGAGAACCTTGTAATCCTACTAATCACAAATCCAATGATAAGATTCTACAGTGTGTTCGTTTCAAAAGTATCCACCCGTAATAACTCTTGACCTGATGTGATTATTCATTTGAGTGGAAACACGTCGATATAGATATGAACGGGGAAGTTCACAAAGGGTATCTAAAAAATTTTAGGTTTCATTCTTTCATCCCCACCCACCCCAACTTTGAAATTTCAAATGACACGCCTGCCTTATAGTACGTCATTTGAAAGGGTATAAAATTCTCTCTTCAACATCTTCTGTTTAGTCTTTCTTAAGAAGATGGGTTTCATACCTTCCATCTTCTATGTAACTATCTTAAAAACCAATCGATCGATTTTTATGCTCTATGAAATGAGGTATAACAAAGTAGGGGGTACCATTTGAAATTTCAAAGTTAGGGTGGCTGGATATGAAGAGGTGAAAACTAAAATTATCTAGGTACCATTTTTAAACTTCCCTCTTGATATCTAAATCGGCTTGTTTTCACTTAAAATAATAATCACATAAGGTTAAATGTTATTAAGGGTGGATCTTTTGAAATGAACATACTGTATATGCTATATGCAATAGTATGTTTCTATTTACCATCTTTTAATAAATAAAAAATGTACGGATTAGAAGGGGTGTCGGATTAGCCAGGGGCCGGATTACGTGGGGTCCACCGCAATTAAAAAAAAATGTTCATAATAACTTTTTTCTAAGTTGAACTTAAATTAAGCTCTTGATATGATAGCTATACGTGCATACCTAGTTTAACGAACACGAAGTCTAATTTCATAGTAGTTTTTCGGACTTTTTCGGATAACATTATTCGAATCCGAAAGAAAATTTTAAGCCTCTCATTCATTTTATATCACTTGCATTCATTTTATATCTATTGCAGAATTTAAATCAAAAAACGTTTCAAATGAATTGTTTACTGATAACTCATTCACTTCATTAATCATGATATTTTTATTGATAATATGAAATCTATTCTCGTTTTGCTGGCAAGAAGGTTTCCTTCCTTTGACCCCCGCGTAAGGGGGAGCATCCCTTTACCCATTTGGTGGCCTTCGGTCTTGGCTCCGCGTCACAGGAAATAACATTAAATAAATTGCAAGAATACTTAAAAAATTCTTACCAAAAAGTAATAGAATAAAAAACGAAGTTTTCCGATTTTCAAGGGGGTTGCCGGAGGTTTCAAGCAAATCTGGCATATCAATTAGAAGTGCCTTAGAATTTTATAGGTGAGTATATCAGTGAATTTGTCAGTTTCACTTGTGGCTATGTATTATTATTATAGTCTAGTTAACGTGCGGAATTCCGCTCCCGTAGTTACCGTAACCCTTGGCTACCCTGTACTCGTGAATAAAACAAACCAAATTTTATAGAAAAGTCGTGAAAAAAGTCAAAAGTTCTTAAATTAATATTAGGAGAACATGTATTAAAAATAGTAATTATATGTCTAGAGTATTAGGATGGCATCTGTAAAAACTAGCATGTTTGCCTAATGAAGTTATTGTCTGTCCTATCATTATCTTCCTTATTCCTTTGTCAAATTCCTTGATTCACCCCTATTTTTCAATTTTATTATGTCTAGGTTTGACGAAAAATTTACTCACGGGCTACCGCTTAGGAAAAAACACGCTAGACAAATAATTAGAAACTGAAAAAAAACACTGAAAGCTATCAGTAATCAGAATAGTACCCATTCATTAGTACATTTAGCTCAGCAACTCATAGACGAAACAACAAATCAAGGTTCCAGTGTTGTACTAGCACGGGTCCCAGCACACCAAGGAATACAAGGCAACGAATTAGCCGACCAATCAGCTAAGGAAGCCACACGAAATGAAGATATCACAAATACAACAGTAACACATTGTGAAGCTAAGAAACACATAAAAAATGTAATAATGCAACACTGGAACCAAAAATGGCTACAACTTTTACCGACTAAGCTCCATGCAATACGCGATAATATTTTCGACAAGCTACCAACCCTTGACCGCCAAAAATATTGTACAATCATTAGATTACGGATTGGACACACGAACATGAGCCACATTCATCTCATAACCAAAAGTAACCCAAACCGATGCCAACACTGCAACGCAATAATATCGATGAGAATCAGAGAATCACGTTCTTTCACAATGTCAGGGATACCAGCATCAAAGAAACAAAAATGGATTACCCTCGGAAACCAAGTATATCCTCAATGATCCCAAATATTTCCCGAGTCTCTTCAAGTTTATTGAGGACAATGACTTAATTAATTTTGTATTAATAATAACACATGTAAATAATGTATAAGGCTCTGCGGTCGCTAATGACCTAGACGTTAAAAGCGACCTTAAATAAAAAAAAAAAATAAAAAAAATAATAATAATAATTAGAACGAAAAAATATCATAATAAATCTAAATAAGTTTATTAGGCAAACATGTTAGTTTTTACAGATGCACTCCAAATACTCTAACTGTTGTCTTGTATCTTGCATACTATGTACATATAAACGACGTTAATGTGACAATTTTTGACAACAAGAATTATATAAAACATTAAAATTTCAAAATACGTGCAAAAATTGTTACCCACAGTTCTTTGATAAAAACAGCTTTCATGTACACTAAATTAAATCTGAGAAAAGCTAAAAAATAGATAATATTCTGTTATCTACTCTAAATTATCTTAACCTGAGACTCATGTTAAACACGATAGTGTTCGTATAACCTCACCCTTAAATATTATAATAAATAAGTGAGAACAAACAAATGACTGAGTTAATTGATGAAATACGCTGTATAGAAAGTGTTGAGTGTCAGTGCTTGTATTAATTTTTTTTATAAATTAGAATATTTTAAAAAACCATCACAGTTTGCGAAAATTTTCGAAAGTACTTTATAGAATTTTTTGTGGAGAATGTTTCTCAAGACCACTAGTTGAAGCTACTTACAAATTTTCAGTTCGCCTATTATACGGAGAGCCAGTGACCAATTTAAGATTTTCATTTCAAAAGTCACGAAACTTTTCATAAAAAAACCTCAATACCTACAGATACTGAAAAGCCACTTCCGGTAGCTCAGTGTGGCCGGGTTGAAATACCCTAATTATTTAAAGAGGGTCAGAAATAAGGCTAATTTTTATTACAGTATAAGTCATAAAATTTTAGGAAATTACTTTCGACAATATTTTTACTTCATACAATTTTTGCCAGAACATTTACATCCCACCTAATTGTTGCCAGAACGCTATAAATATTTATTTAAAAAAATCCAATGTTGTCATTTCATCAGTCTTGATATTTTAACAGAATAAAGAAAATATATTAATAATTCATAATATTTAATGCCAGAACGAAATTCCATCACCAACAGTCTGCCAGGGCGAAAAACGTATCCGTGCGAGTGAGAGCAATGTACATGGAAACCTATGAGTTAGAGTGAGAGCGCATATTTATTCATTGTTTATAGTTATACGATTCAACATTTCAGTATAGTTGTTTACATTGTTTTCCAGTATGTTTATAAAATCTAACGGTTTACAAGATGGGTCTTACGACCCAAGACCCAATTGATCTATGTTGCATTTATGAACTTAAACTCACTATTTATGTCCTGAATTTTCATAAACTGACATGTTTAAGGCGTAGTTGTGAGAAAACGGCTCATGAAATTTATAGGTGAGTAAGAGCATTCAATTTTACTAATATTTATTAAACATTGAATAAAAATTAGTCGGTTGTTGAAAAATTTTCATACCCTCGTTTTTCCGACATTTTGGGGGTGGAGGTCACTCCAAACGGACCAATATTTTTGTAGGCTACTGTTATTTGTTCTCATTATTATATATTTAATTATCTTGCATTCAAGAAAAAAAGCAAATGGTTGTTCATATTTTTTCAATAGGTCGTTTAATTGACATGTTTTCCGTTTTCCACATTGAAAACGCCCCATTTTCCAAAGTTTTCGTAAAGGAAAACTTTGTAGGTTACATTGAAATAGAGATACTTTGTAGGCCACTCATGAAGTTCCGTAAGAGTTAGTCACCATACCGCCCTCTGTAGTGTAGACTAAATGGTATATGTCTAAAATTTGAATGATTTTAAATGTACATGTTAAATGAATCTTATGAATTTTTATTTATCAAATTTTTTCAGTTCATTAAAATGTAATTTGAAGGCCAATCAAATTCAAATTCAAATTTACTGTGAGAAAACAAATTGTTATAACTTTTTTTGGAAAAAAATAATTGGAAAAATAATTTTATTAGTCTGTTTTTAATAATCGCATAAGTATTTTAAATAATATAAATAAAAAAAATAATAATAAAAAACTATTGTAAGTACGGTTTTTGAAAAAAAAAATCATAAAAGAAGCCTCGTTTTTAGATTTAGAAATTCAGAAAGCCAAATGTCGCAGTTTAATTTTATGTATTATATGTATTGTGCAACAATTTTATTCCAAAATAGGAATGATCTAATCTCATCTAAGCTCATCTTCAAATATTCGGGTAAAAAACATTGCATTCCGAATATCATGGATGTAAAAATGATAATTCAAAATTTTTTTGTTCCCTCTACTCGATCTGGCAATAAACAAAGGGGATTTCTCTCAGAAATTGTGAAATTAACTTTCATAGAACGTTTCACGCACATACATATTAAGCTCGCCATATATTACTCCGTGGAATGAAGCTGAAAATAGGGTACAACCTCCGAAATCCAAGTAACTGAATCGATTTTGTTGAAATTTTGGAACTAAGCTCTACTTACCATCTTATTCAAAATCTATATCATGCCGAAGGGCGCTTTTTATCCTAAGGGGGTGAAAACTACCCCTTATTGAAAAAATGCAATAAAAATTAATAAAGTGTTTTAAGGATGTTCCAGCATGGTATTTGCAGTTTCTATGTTAAAGCAATGGTACAATTTTTTTTTCGACAGAATTTAACGAAAAATTAAATTTAAGAATTTAATAATGCTTACTATTAATTCCCAAAGTTTCAGAAATTTTGACCGTTTAAAATGGGAAATAATTATGCCAACGTCCCAATTTCGATCAATTTACGTCAAAATTAATATCTCGAAAGTGAAAATTAATTTCTAAATTTTTTTTTAGAATTGTATTGTATAAACATTTTTTTATACTTTTTCTTCAATATATAATAATATCATAAAAAATAGTTGGAGAGACCGGACATTTTACATGCTTTAAATGGGACATGACCCTCAAAATCGAGAACTTTGTCTTTAAATATCTCGCGATCTAAACGGTCAAAAATTATGAAATTTTAGGAATTCATAAATAAAGCTATTATAAACCCGAGAAAAAAAATTCGGCCAAATCTGTCGAAAAGTGATTTCATGCTGGTACTACCTTAAGGGCTTTGTAAGAGTGGGGAATGATAAATCATGTTGAATATGAGTTGTGCCATGATGGTCCAAGAGCTGGCTGCAAAAAACCTGGCCTATCGAGTTACCGGATGAAGCATTTCTTAAATGATACTACTCACTGTAACTATTAAAAAAAGCATTTAGTGCCAGGGCCAATATGGTGCATAACATTGCTATATTTTTTCTAAGGTACATTTTTTGGACATAAACTGTACCAATCGAGTAACCGCTTGAAACTGATTTTAAAATGTAGTTTCGAGTGAGTAGAAAATAATTATGAACAACTGCCTCGGTCAATCTGGTGCTAACCCCATGGCACGACACATTTTTTAATTTTTTTTTGTTGTGTTACCGCACCTATCGAGTAACCGCTTCAAACTGTAATTAAATTGAAGTTTAAACATTTCTTTTTAAGAAAATATATTAGTGCCACTTCTATTTTAGTGACAAATGCCCTGCACGATACTTTATATTCCTTCAAGTCCCATACTATTGCTCATATAATCTATAACAGATACATTGGGGAATAAATGAATAAACATCTGATGGATAACAATTACAGTAATTTTTAAGTGATTTTTTTATTTATACGAGAATTTTATAAAGTATCATGATTCCATAACCAGCAGCCAATGAAAATCAGTAGATATTAGTATATTTTATTTAATAATATTAAACTTAAGAAGGGATATGAACTGATTTCAATTGGATTTTATTATTTTAAAATAACATTTTAAAAATGTATTTGATTGGTTTGGTCGAATCCTACTTTTTTTTATTTTTATTATATTTTTCCAAGAAAACATTAGATTCTTAGTAAAAAAACAAATTAAGTTATAAAAGGCGTTGTTTTAATTTAACGTAATTTGTTTAGTATCAACATAAAATACAATGAAAGTTCTCTCATATATTTTACTATAAAATTAATTAAAAAACTTAAATATCTAAAAATATACATTGAACTATATATACAGAGTGTTCTGTTATTGACTGCAGATCGTCGGCCTACAGAATAAGCTCATAAAGACGAAGGAAAAAGCCATTTACCAATTTTGGATTTGAGCCCTAGTTTGGGCGCTACAGGTATGGCAAAAATTGATAAATTTGTTCATTCACTGACTATGTATTCCATAACCAGCAGCCAATGAAAATCAGTAGATATTAGTATATTTTATTTAATAATATTAAACTTAAGAAGGGATATGAACTGATTTCAATTGGATTTTATTATTTTAAAAAAACATTTTAAAAATGTATTTGATTGGTTTGGTCGAATCCTACTTTTTTTATTTTTATTATATTTTTCCAGGAAAACATTAGATTCTTAGTAAAAAAACAAATTACGTTAAATTAAAACAACGCCTTTTATAACTTAATTTGTTTTTTTACTAAGAATCTAATGTTTTCTTGGAAAAATATAATAAAAATAAAAAAAAGTAGGATTCGACCAAACCAATCAAATACATTTTTAAAATGTTATTTTAAAATAATAAAATCCAATTGAAATCAGTTCATATCCCTTCTTAAGTTTAATATTATTAAATAAAATATACTAATATCTACTGATTTTCATTGGCTGCTGGTTATGGAATCATGATACTTTATAAAATACTCGTATAAATAAAAAAAATCACTTAAAAATTACTGTAATTGTTATCCATCAGATGTTTATTCATTTATTCCCCAATGTATCTGTTATAGATTATATGAGCAATAGTATGGGACTTGAAGGAATATAAAGTATCGTGCAGGGCATTTGTCACTAAAATAGAAGTGGCACTAATATATTTTCTTAAAAAGAAATGTTTAAACTTCAATTTAATTACAGTTTGAAGCGGTTACTCGATAGGTACGGTAACACAACAAAAAAAAAATTAAAAAATGTGTCGTGCCATGGGGTTAGCACCAGATTGACCGAGGCAGTTGTTCATAATTATTTTCTACTCACTCGAAACTACATTTTAAAATCAGTTTCAAGCGGTTACTCGATTGGTACAGTTTATGTCCAAAAAATGTACCTTAGAAAAAATATAGCAATGTTATGCACCATATTGGCCCTGGCACTAAATCATTTAAAAAATACTTCATCCGGTAACTCGATAGGCCATGCATTCCTTAACGCATGTATTCTGTCATACTAGTGATATTCATATATCTAGATGGTACAAAAACACATAGTATCGTTTTGTCATCATATAGGTGCTATAAATTTACTTTGCTCCAAAAAGCATAAAAATTTTTTTTTTTTTTTGTTTTTTTGCGATAATTTCCGTAATTTTTCATCAATTTTGATTTTTCAAAAAGCATTTGGAAGGTAATTTTAGGACTATAACATATGAAAGTTTCATCTTTTTACAACCCCTAGTTTTGATAAGGTGAAGGGGCAAAAGGCTCAAAACATGGGGTGTTCACGCGGGTATGCGGACTAAGAACGTTAATATCTCCGTTAAATTTCATCTTAGAAAAACAAACAAAAAATGAAAAAGTTTGTTAAAAACAGGCCTACATTTTTGTTACCGAGTATGTTTTTCGTAACTGTAGTAGTTTCTTAGTTATTTCGAAAAAAAAAAATTTTTTTTTATATTCGAAAATTTTAAAAAAGTTGATCGTGCCTATTTCTAAAAATAAGCCTTCAAACCCAGTGTTACTTCTTGATCACATATACGAGACTCAAATGAAGTGAACTGTGCAAGGAAATTGATTTATTACAATTTAAGTGGAAATGGTACCCATCCAGTGTAAGATTTTTCTTTTAAAAATTTGAATAGCCCACGTTCTTTCAACTGTAACTTACTCAATTTTTGTCCGATCGACTTTTAACACAGCTCATTTTGTAGGTATTTTCAAGTACTACAAAAAGCTATAATTTTTTTTTCCCCGTTTTTAAATATCAAATATATAAAAAAAAAAAATTAATAAAAAAAAAAGATTTTTTGATACGGTATTACTAACTACGGTACTGATCGTTGTATTTAATAAATCGATTAAGCAATCATTCTCTTTGTTTTTTTATTGGCTACAATTTTATTTCAACTACTATGCTGAAAAAACGCCTAGTTTTTGAGTAATTCACGAAAAACCAACTGAAAACATGCTTCTTTTATGTCAAATCTGCGCGCTTTCTATTGCAAATAGCTCAAAAAGTATTTTGTTAATAAATAAGTGTATATGACATTTTTTGCTCAAAATTGGTCACTCTATCGATTTCAGGGGTTATTTTGACCAAAACTATTTTCACCCCCGAGAAGGGGCGGCAACCACCCCCAAGAAGGAAGCGCCTTTCGGCGTGATATAGATTCCCTGGAGAACCCCCTGGAGTATATATCTTTTTTTGAATCTTAATTCTGTTACTTTTGTGACCCCCAGTGGTGGATTTACACTAGGGTCAGTCGGGGCTAGTGCCCAGGGCGGCAAATTTTTTAGGGCGGCAAAATTTGCAATGTGAGAAAATATTTTCTATACAATATATAATTAACTAATTCTTTTAAATAAACATTTTATTTTTCAAGAAATATAATTTATGCATTATGTATCAAATCAAAATTTTGTATATTATAATATGGGAAATTTAAGTGAAAACAATTAAAATAGTTTAATTAATTTATTTCCATAAAGGTTTGCAAAAATAAAATTTGATATTTTTATTTTCTGGAATTGATAAATTAATATAGTTTTTTGAAGAATTAAAAATATTTTCAAATTATGTATGTCTTTTTGATAACAGAAACTTTAATTGATCAATGAATTTTCCTAAAATTGGAGAATTATCAAATAATACTAATTAATTTTAATTTAAAAGAACAGTAATAATAATATGTAATACATAATAAATTTTCTGCAGTTAAATTTTTTGCGGTTTTTCTAATTTAAAAAAAATAAGATATCAAAACTATTAAAATAAAATTTCAGTCATATTGCGGCATTTTCTAAAGTGCCCCAGGGCGGCAGAAATTTAAATCCGGCCCTGGTGACCCCCCGCGTGGTTTCACTATAGTAGTAAATGATTGTAACGAGTATTATACATGCTACTTTGCACAACAAAATTAAATTAAAAATAATGCTAATCAAGAAAAAATATTTGCATCTTTGATATTTTCTATAGTTGTCCATTACGTTGTAAAAACTTTGAACCAAATAATCGGCGTCTAAAGGGAGGGTCTAACCCTATTTTTTAGAAGGGGTTGGTTATAATCAGTTTCTTATAAAACATATTTAATTGATTTTTAGATTCAAAATTGACCGAGATATGTCCGAGATATATTTTTTGCTCCTCCAATCAAATGTTAGAGAGAGAATAAAAGTTTATATAATATAGAAGTTATTCCTTATAAAAATAGCAAACAACCTTTTATTTGAAATATTTTTTCGTAAACATTAAAGTTTACCCGTGAAGTCATTTTGAAAATACTTTCAAAAATTCAATTTTCGAAAGTATTTTCTAGCATTTTTGTCGTTTTTTGAAAATGTTTCACAAAACCACTAGTTGAAGCTACCCGTAAATTTTCAACTCCCTATCTTTTATAGTTTTGGAGAAAATTGACACCAAAATTTTTTTCTAACTTCCGTCCTCACGGGTAAACATTGATGTGTATGAAAAACTATTTCAAACAAAAGTTGTTCATATTTTTATAAAAAATATCTTTTAGGTAGATACATTTAAACTTTTGTTCTATCTGTAACCGGTTATAAGATTAGTCCTTTTTGATTTGATTGAATGAGCAAAAAATGCACCATTTTAAAAATGACGTCTCGGTCAATTTTGAAATCAGAAATTCGAAAAAAAAACATAAATATGCACAATTAAGTAAACTAGAACTTTATCAGAATTTTCTTTTTAGTTTAATGCATAGTTTTTTTGTAATTTGTAAAGATTGGTTAAAATTCCCAACTACCTTCCAAAAAGGGAGTTAGGCCTTCCTATGAAAAAACGATTTTTTGGTACAAAGTATTTACTACCTAATAAACAATTATAGAAAATTTTAAAAATTCAACACAGTTTTCATTTTTGAAATTTGTTTGATTGTATTAACTTTGCATTTTTATCATATGTTTTTTTATGATAAATAATATTTATAGATTAAAAAAAATAAATTTCATTCAAAATATAGAATAATTTATAGTTATCAATTCAACATCATATAATTAATTCTAAATTAAATAGTAAAAGGTTTGACTTTGATAATGAATAAATATTTATTTAATCACTTCATTTAATTTTAATAATAATCCTTTCAGTTGTCCCTTTCTTTTATATAATACGTTTATATGATAGACAAGAGTTTAAACCAGAATGTTATACTGATTGCCTGTAAGTTTTTGAAATATGCATCGTCCAAGCTTGTGACAATGACAATCACGGATTGAAAAACGAGTATCTGTATTTAATGTAGGCGCTGAGTAGATTTCGTATGCATTTACAAGTTCTAACAACAAGTGTATTTCGACGTATTTTGACCCGCTAAATCTGAATTTCAACTTGCTCATCGCTTAGAGTGGAGATTTGTTATAAACAATTAATTAATTGTTTATACGGCCATAGCACCTAGACTATTGAAAATTTTAGTAAACAATTTTGTACTATTTTATTTTACTTGAAAAAGCAAATATTTGCTCATTTACTCATTTTAAAAGTAAATCTGAAATAAGGGCAAAATTTTCGAGGTTTTTCTTATTTTTCGGCATGATCCGGTTGTTTGCCGAGGTCGAAAACTTGGATTTAACAATCCCATTACATTGCAAACAACATATAAAAAAACAAACAAACCTGATTTAATGCAACGTTCACCTCTTTTAATGTTTAATTCAGAATTGATTTATACATTGGCGTTCGGTCGCAAGATATTTGAAAAAGTAAGAAAGATTCTTAAACTAGAACAAATTTGCAATTTTCTCCTATATAATCATGTGGGGTTTTCTTTCGCTAAGGGCTCGCTTTAATAAAATTAATACTTATATACTTACAATCACGCTAGCTTCGTTGCTATTGCATAAAATGAGAGTAAGAGATAGAGAGATCCTTTGAAAAACTAACAAGGTTTGTTTGAAACATTTTATCGTCTTTGATTTTAAATATCTTTCGTTATAGCTCCTCTATTGTGAATGTGTTATTTTATATTTTAGAGGTAGCTATTAGATGACTATGAAGGCTACGGTCAAATTCAAGTTGTCCAAATCTTAACATTTTAATTTTGATTATTTTTCTGTATTTTAATTACCCTCAAAGATTTTTTTGCCATTTCTTTTTCATCGTTTAAAATGATTACCCCATTTATTATATTATATTATACTAGCATAAACCCACCAGCTTGGTTGGGAAATTTCCATGTTCATCCTTTCGTCTTTTTCATCCTTTAAAAATAAACACTACCGCGTTACAGCCTTCAACTTCCTTTCTCTCATTTATCTTCCTTTCATAACACTCAAAATACATTTTATTATGAAACCAAACTATTTAATATTTGCTTTCAAAATAAAAATTTTTCGACGAAGCGGCGGATAACTACCAGTATCTTTATAAATTCTAGGTTATATTTTATTTTGATGTATAAGCTATATTATTGTAAGGTTTCATTACAATCCTTTCAATACTTTTCGAATTCGTCCAGCAAAGCAGGCGGGTATCTATTAAACTAATGTATAATGAATAATAACTCGTTTTGTAGTTAACCAATCAAAAAATAACTTAAATAAAAGTTGCAGAGTGTGATGGGGCGATCACTTTCTGATATCAAATTGGACTTAGTTCTTCAGCGTTTTCTTAAAAAAACTAACAATTTTTGTTTGAAACATTTTTTCAAAAACCGTTAGGTTTCGGAGGAAATGCGACTTAAAAATACGTCATTATCGCATTTTAGGTTGTACGAGCACCAAGGCAATTTTAAATTAAAAGCTTGAATTTTTTGAAATGAAAACTAAGTCTAAATCAATTTCGAAAATTTTTGGGGGCGATAAATAAATAAACGACTTCAAAAGTAGGCATATTAAACATTGGTCTTATGGGAAAATGGTAAATGGATCATATGTTATCATAGATTTCTCCAAAACCAGTCGGTGGAAATTAAAAAAAAAAACTATTTAAATTAAATTTTAAACCCTAATCAATTATTTAAAACAAAAAAAAAACCCGTTATGTCAACTAATTAAGAATGTATGGTCACAAATATTGGGGACACAAATTTAAAAAAATATTTTTTCAATTTGGGTGGTAAATTATGTTTTAACTTCACACTATAAGACGAAAGGTAAGAATAAAATTTTTCGAGACCTACAATAATTTTTTCAATATATAGAAAATTAAAAATTTTGTTTAATTATTTAGCTTTCGATATTTCGAAAATCAAAGCACATATCGAAAAATTTTATTGTCATTTTTCGTCATTCATGAATTTAAAACAAAATTCATAATCAAAGTTGAAAATAAGGTACAAATAATTTCAACCCTAAATCTAAAATTGCCTTGGTGCTCGTACTACCTTAATCGAAAGAAAATACGCTTAAAGTTAATCGATAATTGTAGGTCAAAGTCATGGACAAAGTCTTCTTTTGCCCTTGACAATTTTCGGCTAAAGCATTTTTCCGTAGTTAACGTGTTTTCTTTCGATTAAATATTATTCGACATGTTTTTAGGTCGCTGGCGATTTTCTAAAAAATGGTTTTTAAAAATGTTAGTTATTTCATAAGGATCAACTTTCTAATTTAAAGTGTTATTCTATCTCTTATCGTTCAGGATTTAAATTGGCTATTAAAAAAACTCATGTAATAACATGGTGTTCTCTATCAAACTCTACAACTTTTGTTTAAGTCATTTTTTGATTAACTATAAAACTAGCTATTAGGCGTTCTAGATTAAAATGATGCACCATGTATATGTAACTTTTTATTATGAAACCAAATTATTTTGCTTTTAAAATCGAAATCGTGGCGAGGAGGATGGGTAACTGGTATTTTTATAAATTAAAGCCTATGTGTTATTCTGATATATGAGCTATATTATTGTAAAGTTTCATTAAAATCCATTCAATATAATTTTTTAATTCGAACCAGTAGTTCCTGAGATTGAACGAGCTCAGCCAACCAACCAAACAAACAAACTCTTTAGCTTTATAAACGGGGGAGTCCGTGGCAGTAAAAATGCATTTACACGTATTTCGAAATTTTGCAAATGAATCAATGCTATTTAACGATGGATACAATGGACTAGGTGTGCCAGGGTTTATTCTGGCACAAATATTTTGTTTATTAATTTTTATATTTTTAATAATTACAATTATTTTGCACTTTCATGGAAATTAATTTGTAAGAGACCATTTTATTGCAAATTTTATCTATTTTCAGGAAAATTTAGATTGACGGCTCTTATCGCGGTAGAAAGGTCTGCCACACCGATTTTTAATATTAAAGCCAATAAAATTTTACCCTAATCGCGAAATTACATTTTTTAATTTGTTCGTTTTGAGTTCTACTTTCTATTTATCTCGATGTGGCAGCTCAAAACTTGACCAAAATATCTGCCACAACAGTCAAAATTAAAAAACCTCTGGAAAAAAATATTTCTGGCATTCTTGATCAGAAAAGCTTATAGATTAATATTGTGAATCTTGCCAGAAACCCTATTGCTCCAATTTTTGTATACACCCCTTCCTCCTCCTAAGAAACAGTTAAATGACATTTTTTTAATCAAGTAAAAGTTACTCTTGATTCTATGGGTTAGTTAACGTCAAAAAGGCTCTTTGTGATTTTTTCAGTAAACTTCTTCGTTTTCGAGATATTAACAGTTTAGTTTAATATTTGGAAAAACTCCAAAATGGCCATTTTAAAAGCTAAAAAAAAACAGGGCATAAAATTAGATTTTTGAGTTAATCAAAATTCCAAAATAATGTTTGAACATCCTTTGATAAAGATTTGAAGACTAATACAGGTTACTTCATTCTAGAGGTTCATTTTTCAATTCTTAAGAAAATGTTTAATTTCCATTATTAACAATGAGTAAGACAGAGATACTAAATATTTCAGTCTAACACACTGTTATTAATAAGAATTATAACATCTTTAAAGAATTAAAAGTTGAGGCTTTAGAATTAAAGAATCAGTAATTTCTCCTCAGAACTTCATAAAAGATGTTCAAACATTATTTTAGAATTTTGATAAGCTCTAAAATAAAATTTTTGGAGTTTTTACAAACATTAAACTGTTAATATCTCGAAAACGAAGAAGTTTACGAAAAAATCACAAAGAGACTTTTTGTCGTTAAATAACCCATAGAATCAAGAATAACTTTTACTTGATTAAAAAAATGTCATTTAACTGTTTCTTAGGAGGAGGAAGGGGTGTATACAAAAATTGGAGCAATAGGGTTTCTGGCAAGATTCACAATATTAATCTATAAGCTTTTCTGATCAAGAATCAATTGAAAAAATGCGGTACTCATATTTTGCACACTCAACCCCATCCATCGCCTGTTCTATAAATAATTATTTATTTAACTTGCTGAGTTTTGTTGGGTTACCAAAGAATAACGTCTACACAAATTTACGTAAAAAAAATTTACGCTAGCTTTACCTCCTGTAAATGAATTATAATTTTTTAATTATTGATCAAATTGCATTATATAGAATCGGTTATAGTGTGATCAAATAAAAAAAAAAATGGCGTCAATTTGTAGATAATTCTGAGTTCGGAGAAAAAAATTGAATTTAGTAGATCATTATGATACAAATTGAAGAAACTAAAATCTAACATTTTTTGATGGTCGGAAGGGGTCCAAAAAAAATGGTAAAGTGGCCTAATCCGGTCTTTCGCGTCAGACACCGTCGGATTGAGTTAAAAATAAAAAAGCGTTTAATAAGCTTAGGCGCCGTAAAAAGGCGAAAAAAATGAGCTGCGAATGAACCCGATTGGTCCATCGATGTCCCCAGAAATTGCAAAAAACCATCGATTTTGCTCGAAATTTCAAAACTTCATAGCTCTTGTTGTTTTAAAGATTGTAGCTTTTGTGCCCATGAAGTATCACACACAATTTGAGCAAGATCGAATGTATACTTTTTGCAAACCGCAGCTGAATGCAAAAAACAGGACTTTTGTAAAATATCCCTAAAAAAGTTGTGGTGCGGTAACTTATTAAACGCTTTTTTATTTTTATCTCAATCCGACGGTGTCTGACGCGAAAGACCGGATTAGGCCACTTTACCATTTTTTTTGGACCCCTTCCGACCATCAAAAAATGTTAGATTTTAGTTTCTTCAATTTGTATCATAATGATCTACTAAATTCTTTTTTTTTCTCCGAGCTCAGAATGAAAATATTCAAAAAGTTAATTTGATCACACTATTATTGTATTTTTATGATGAAAAAATGCATTATTTTTGTGCAATTTTATTTATATAAAAAATTCAATATGCTTCTGTGATTTTCTATATGATTTTATTGTATTCCTTATATTTTCTTGAATGATTTTTTGTGTATTATCAATAAAATAATAAAAAGTAAAAAAGTATTTTATTTTATAAAAAGTATTTTAAAAATACGCATTTTGTATTTTGTATTTCAAAAACCATTTTTAACAAGTGAAAACAAACAATTGGCTGAGTTAATTGTTGAAATACCATGCATAGACAGTGTTGATGGCTCTATCACATTACACATACATACATGTCACCCATACATAACTTATATTCCCATAATTACATACTATATAATTTACGCCTAATTTGCGCCCTCACGGGTAAACAGTGATATTTACGAAAAAATGTTTCAAACAAAAGTTGGTTATTTTTTTATAAGGAATATTTTTTACATTTAAACTTTTGTTCTATCTCTAACGATTTACAAGATGGGTCCTACGGACCCAAGACCCAATTGCCATATATTGCTCATTTACGAACTTGACCTCACTTTTTACGTCCTCAGTACGCTATAAAAATTTCAGCTTGATATCTCTTTTCGTTTTTGAGTAATCGTGATGACAGACGGACAGACGACAGACGACAGACAGGCAGACAGACAGACAGACAACCGGAAATGGACTAATTAGGTGATTTTATGAACACCTATACCAAAATTTTTTGCTTAGCATCAATATTTTTAAGCGTTACAAACTTGGGACTAAACTTAGAATACCTTGCGTATTACATATATGCATGGTATAAAAATTATCTTGTATTTTATATTTCAAATACTTTTCACAAGTATTTTGCACATGTCTACATATGGAGGAGGTATATTTTCAATAAACTTTAATCATTTTATATTCCTAAATACAATAAATTTTATAAACTACGGGCTTTTTTAATAAATATTGCTCAATCCTGCTATGACTTTATGCGGTGCTCTAAAATAGCATAAACAAACATATCGGATACAAAAAAAAAAACAACCAAAAAACAATAAACACACAAAAATATATTTTTTGATTACATAATAATAATTGTTAAAAAGTCAATAGAAACGGATATTCAGTTTATTTATTTAACATCTAAAACAAAATGGTTTAACACTTTTTTGGTATTTTTAACTTAAATACCTAAAACAACATTGTCTTCATTTTATTATTACCTTTCTGATCAAAAATTATTGTTTTCATCTCGAAATTGAGAAACTAATTTTTAACTTTTAAAGTATACTGGTCATGGTTGTTTCATTTACATCTTCGTGTAGTATACATCTCCCACGAGTATGAGAGAGTACCTACATATGCATTGTGTATAAGAGAGAAGTGTTATATGAAAGAGGCATATGTTTTTTTGCATGTGTTGTAGCTTCGGTTCGATTAAAGGGCTGTATGATGAGTTTACCGCTGCTGTGAGTCTGTATCGACTTAAGAGATTGGCGAAGCTACACACTATATTACATATGCAAGGAAACTTATAACCTATAACACCTTTTTCTTATACACACTGCTTAATGTATACATATTTACTCTCTCATACTCGTGAGAGATGAGTGTGTTGTAAAAATTAACTGATAGTGGCGTACTTAGATTTATAGGGGCATATTGAAGACGAGTTTTAAGGGGTAGGTATATCAAATTTGGAATTTCTTGGTTAATACTAATAGTTAAATTACAAATATTCAGTTTAAAATTTGGTACTATTAAAACTTCATAAATTCTGTTAATTAAATTTTTTTCATAAAATTGCATTGAGTAAAATAATTACTTATTCACTGGTGATACAAAATATACTAGTCATATTTAAGTGGTTCTAGAACTGAAAAAAAAAACTAAATTTAGAAGCACAGGTGATGAGCTATCTTAGGAATCTGGTTGTTCAAGAGAGCCCTTTATTGTGACAGAGTAATCAACACAGTCTATACATGGTATTTCAACAATTAACTTAGTCAATTGTTTGTTTTCACTTGTTTTAGTTTATAGTCATGCATTTTATTGATGGAAACTAAAATTGTACTTAGTTGAGATATACAACGTGTTCTGTTATGAACTGCAGAAACCTAACTTCCCAAAATAGGCTCATCGGGAGCAACAAAAAAACTATTTTCCAACTTTGGATCTGACCCCTAATTTGGGCGCTACAGGCGATGTGGTTGAGGTAACCTCATATCGGTTGGTATTAAGAATTTCACACATGATAAAATCTATCATATTGTTCTAAAATTCGACACATACTCCTCCATACACATACAAGTCCTTGGAAATATGTTCCTCGGGTTGTTAAGTTTTTTGATAAAATTTGCGAAAAAAGTGCATTTAAAAAAAAAATTGTTATCTTCATGAATATAATATTAAGTTACTGAAACAGAAAGTTATTGGTCTGGTTCCCCAAAGACTAAAGTATCACGGCTAACGACTTGTTTATTTATGTCCAGTATGCAAAGAACAAATTTCTTTGAAGTAAAAGTTCAAGACGTTAATTGATTTTGGTTGTTTCACAAACAAACTCTTTTACGCACATTTTGAAATTTTAAGTTTTTAAACTTGCCTTTTTGCTTGTTAAGCATTTGAGTTTTTGGGTTTACGGTTTTTGAAGATTTGCATATTGGCACTCGATTTTGATATAATTCTTTAGAAAATTATTTATTGTTAAAGATTATTACATGAACCTATGAATTTCAAAAGTATCCTCTTAATAACTCTTGATGTGATGTGATAATTATTTTGAGTGAAACTCCCCACCCAACTTTGAAATTTCAAATGACACTTCCACTTGATGATACCTTATTTGAAAGGGCATAAAATTATCTCTTTAAGCATGATAAAAAAATGATATCGATCGATTGAATCGTTCATAAAATAAACTACCCAGAAAATTGAATGCATACCCTCCATCCTGCCGATACCTAAATCGGCGTGTTTTCACTCAAAACAATAATCACATCAGATCAAGATTTATTAAGGGTGGATTTTGAAATAATCCCTCTGTATATACATGTATGGCATGCAATAGTGATGGGACAAATGTTGAATTTTGTGCATAGCGAATGCGAATGTTTATTTCCAATATTCGCGAATGCGAATGCGAATATTAACTTTCAAATGAAGCGCTTCCAAATTCTAATTCATAAACTTAATTAATTTCTCCAGCAGGTTTTTTTCTGTCCATACCTTATCTATATTTTAAATGAGTTAAATAATTAGTAAGTCAAGCAAACATGATTCGAAAGTAACAATTTTATAGATGATTTCCTATTACTGAAGACATCATTAAGAAGTGAATCAGCAACTGTACAGATATTTCAAATGAAACTATTTTTAAATCATGTTCTCTCAAAATTAATTTAGTAACTTTTGATATTTTTCACCACTTTTCTAAGAAGTTTGTTCTTTTTTTTAGTCACGAGTACAGGGTAGCCATGGGTTACGGTAGCCACAAAAGCAGGTAGCAATTCCTCGCAGGTCAAGCTAGTACATATAATTCTTCATTAAAAGAGCGTAAAAGAGTCCGTCGTATAAGTCTATTAAAAACAAAACCATATAAGTCCATTAAAAGCAAAATTCAGTTTTTTTTCAGTATTTGTTAAACATTCAAATTTAACAGTGATTAAAAAGTGATCTAAAAATATGAGTAAAGGACATATTAGTGAAGTTTGGGATTATTAACCGACTTCAAACAAAAACGGAGGAGATTATCAATTCGACTGTATTTGTTTTTTTATATTTATTACCTCAGAACTTTTGACTGGGTGAACCGATTTTAATGATATTTATCTGTTTGAAAGCTGGTGCTTCCCGTGTGGTCCTATTTCATTTTGGTCTAGTTCTGACAACGGCATCCATGGGAAAACCAAAAAAGTCTTAAATTTGCAGCAAGTATGCACGACAACAGGGCGAATAACTCAATATCAAGCCAACGGATTTCGATGATTCTTTTTTTAGTGACAAATTAGTAAGTGTACTTCAGATTCACTAAAAATCACAAAATAAAAAAAACTTTTAACAAAAAGAAAACCGACTTCAAAAGAAAAATTTTCCAAAATAAATTAATACGCACTAAAAAGTAAAAAGATAACAATAATATAATGTAGTTAAAATTTTTGTTATTTTTGGAGTCGGTGTCTGCCAAGCTAATGTAGCAAACTGTTCTGTCAGAGCTATTTCCTTGACCAACACCGACTCCAAAAATAACAAAAATTTTAACTACATTATATTATTGTTATTTTTTTACTTTTTAGTGCGTATTAATTTATTTTGGAAAATTTTTATTTTGAAGTCGGTTTTCTTTTTGTTAAAAGTTTTTTTTATTTTGCAATTTATGATACAAAATGATGATAATTTTTTGTCAAAAACGTTCGCATCGTTTTTTGCAAATGCGAATGCGAATATTAAAAAATACGCGAATATTCGTGCCATCCCTAGTATGTAATATACACCATATTGAGAAACATTTCCGTTAAATATTATGCAGGTGAGCTAACATTTATAGTTCTTTTTCCCATCACTAGGAGTCTTTCTTAGCATTCAAGTACCATACCAGCAGATCTTCAGTAAATAACGTTCAAATAATTAATAATTTCTAATTAATGATATAATTGCTCAATACAATTCTTATAGTCGGGAAAGCCTATAAGAAAGCCTCTTGTTGTTTTAATAGTCAATTTAGATTCTAAACGTTAAGAGGTAGAATAACACTTTAAATTAGTTAGTTGTTCGTCATAAAAAAGCTTACATTTTTTATTAAAAACATTGTTTCGAACACCGTTAGGTTTTTCGGGGGAAATAAGCATGTAAAAATATGCCATTATTGCATTTAATCAAAAGAAAACATGCTGGTTACAAAAAATGCTTAGCTAAAACTTGTCAAAAGCAAAAGAGGATATTCGACTGTGTCCATAACTTTGACCTGAAATTCTAGTTTCAAGATCATTTGACCTTGATCTTCCAATGATTTTGAAAATTATTCTGGACTTATTATTAACACAGACGAATGACTTTTATTGCCCTTGATAACTTTTGTCTAAAATAATTTTCTAAAGCTACCGTATTTTCTTTTGATTGAATGCAATAATGACATATTTTTAAGTCGCATTTCCACAGCTAACAATTTTTGAAAAAATGTTAGTTTATTTTATGAGGTTCAACTTTCTAATTTAAAGTATTATTCTATCTCTTACTTTTTATCTTAATTTATTACTAAAGAGACCCGGAAACCTGGAGAACTATAGCTAGTTACTAATCTGATGATGTCCCCAATCAAACTCTGCAACTTTTGTTTACGTTATTTTATGATTGATTTACTACAAAGTGATCTATTAACCATAATAAATTAAATTGGTCCAGTATGTAGCAAAGGTTGGTTACGGATTACACTATCTTTTTGTTTTAAAAAATTTGACAAAAAGTACAAAATTATAAATTAAAAAAAAAAACAAGTGAAAACAAACAATTGACTCAGTTAATTGTTGAAATACCATGTATAGGCAGTCACGTAAATAAAGAAAGATTTCCACTCTTAAACAGCCACACACACATAACTGATATTCCCATATTAATACAAACTACAAAATTTTCACCTAATTAGAATGTTTCAAACAAAAGTTGTTTATTTTTGTATAAGGAACATTTTTACATTTAAACATTTTCTCTATCTATAACGGTTTACAAGATGGGTCCTACGGACCCATGACCCAATTGTCCTATGTTGCTCATTTACGAACTCGACCTCACTTTTTACGTCTTAAGGAAGTTCCCTCGGCAATAATAGAAAAAAATAAATTAGTAGATAATGATCCGAATTTTTAGTATGTTATAGTTCACGAAATATATTATTGTATAAAACAAAAATTTGGGTATCTTACCGATCAATTAAGAGAGGAATTAATTAATTAAAAAATACACTAAATAACATAACCATCCTCATAACAAGTTATGTTATTTAGTGTATTTTTAATTAATAAAAACTCTCTTAATTGATCGATAAGGTACCCAAATTTTTGTTTTATACAATAATATATTTCGTTAACTATAACATACTAAAAAATCGGATCATTATCTACTAATTTATTTTTTTCTATTAATGGCGAGGGAACTTCCTTAAGCACACTATAAAAATTTCAGCTTGATATCTCTTCGTTTTTGAGTAATCGTGATGACAGACGATAGACGACAGACAGACATACGGAAATGGACTAATTAGGTGACTCTATGAACACCTAAACCAAAATTTTTTTCGTAGCATCAATATTTTTAAGCGTTACAAACTTGGGACTAAATTTAATTATACCTACCTTCGTATATTTCATATAGATGCAATGGTATAATAAACTTAATATACTATGTATATTTATACCATGTATATGAAATATACATGGTATAAATATACATAGTATATTAAGCTATAATCGGAGATAAAAAAGCATGGATTATTAATTTACAAGTGAAAACAAACAGTTGACTGAGTTAATTGTTGAAATATCATGTATAGACAATGTTGATGGTTCTTATCACATTACACATACATTCTATACAAATTGCGAATAATTTGCACCCTCACGGGTAAACAGGGATGTTTACGGAAACATGTTGCAAACAAAAGTTGTTTATTTTTATCTAAGGAACATTTTTTACATTTGAACTTTTGTTGTATCTCTTACTTTACACTTTACTGTTGTATCTAACACTTTACAAAGTGAGTCGGTCCTACGGACCCAAGACTCCATTTACTACCTATGCTGCTCATTTACGAACTCGACCTCAATTTTTATGTCCTGAGTACGCTGTAAAAATTTCAGCTTTATATCTTTTTTCGTTTTTGAATTATCGTGTAGACAGACGGACGGACGGACAGACGGACAACCGAAAATGGACTAATTACGTTTTATGTACACCTATACTTAGTATACCTTGTATATTACATGGTATAAAAATAATATTTAATTCAAAAATTCCTTGGAGGATATTTTCTTGAACTTGAACCATTTTCGAGATATCGAAATGTTTGTTAACATTAAGTAGTACAAGCTTTGGACTTGGATGACACTTCTCAAGTTATGTATTTCTCGTGGTCTTAGCAACAGCTTTGCGGATCATGAGGGGGTTAAGTGCAAATAGAGATAATTTTTTGTGTTATTTGACACGTCGATTTGTTACGATTAAAAAACTCTCCCACTTTGTCATGTCACACCCGCCTCCCCTCAATCTCTTTTTCGAAGATTGTAAAAACCCCCTCAGAGTTCATAAAACTTTTACTAAGACCTGGAGAAATTCATAACTCGACAGCGTCCTTTTGTAAACTTTCTAATTTGAATTGGTAGATAGATGTTCCCTATGTAATGCCATCTATATTTTACTGCTTAGAATTAACAAGCAAAAAATGTTTTTTTTAGTTTTGGGGTCCATATCTCGATAATGGTTCGATTTAAGAGAAAATCCCTAATGGAACTGTAAACTTCATTACCAAGATTAGTAGATACCAATTTTTAGGTAAATCGGGATGAAGGGTGAATTTTCAACTCCCAACGCAAAACTGATTGGGAAGCCGAGTCAGAAACCATAAAACTGGAGTAATAACATTCATTAACGTTTACAGACGGAAATCTATAGTTAGGTAATCAGTTGTAAGCGGTTCGCTCATATATCAAAGTGATCAATATTAAATAAATGACCACCAAGTACCTAATTTTTTTTAAAATATTGAAATTAATCGAACTAGTCGTGTTAAGAACCCCTTTGACATTTCAATTAACATGTTTATAAAAAATCTTCTAAATAAATTTAACTATTTATGTGAACAAAACAGATGTGTGTATTAAGGCTATTCGATGAACACGCTATTCGATTACAGAGAGTTTTATTATCTTTTAACAAGTCAATAACTTAAAAACGCAAAAACAAATGATTCTACAAAAGTTTGATGATATATTTATAGTATCAGTTTTTTTTGTTCCTATTTTGTAATATCAGTTCTTAAAAGAACTATAAACAGGTCTAACACTCCTATATACAGGTCTATTGACTAAAAGGCTGAATTGAACGGTAACCTACAGTCTGGTAAATAAATCTAAATTTTGAATCTAGCTCGTTTTGTCTGTTTAATCTGTTAATACTGTCTGTTAAATATATCTAAATTTTAAATATAGCTCGTTTTGTCTGTTTAGTCTGTTAATACTGTCTGTTAAATATATCTAAATTTTAAATATAGCTCGTTTTGTCTGTTTAGTCTGTTAATACTGTCTGTTAAATATATCTAAATTTTAAATATAGCTCGTTTTTTCTGTTTAGTCTGTTAATACTGTCTGTTAAATATATCTAAATTTTAAATATAGCTCGTTTTGTCTGTTTTGTCTGTTAATACTGTCTGTTAAATATATCTAAATTTTAAATCTAGCTCGTTTTGACTGTTTAGTCTGTTCATACTGTATGTTAAATATATCTAAATTTTAAATCTGGCAAATTTTGTTGTGTATTTAAATTCTTAACACTATTAAATTATTATTTTGCCCAGTTTTTACAGTTCATAGCACACTAGTTGAATGAAAAATAAAATTGTGCTATGGAATGTAAAAACTGGACAAATTGATAATTTAATAGTGTAATGTATTCAATTTCAATCAACTTGTAATAATTTTGAGTAAGGACCAAAATTATGAAAAAAATAGTTTTTTTCGATATCTCCAACCATCTCTGACGCTAGGCAAAATATTAAGAATCGGTCCTATTTGTGAATCTGTGGTAGGCTGACTTTCAAGTTCTGATTTCGGTTAAGTATCTTACAAAATGCAACCCATCACCCTGTATAACGAAAATATGAGGGTGTCTTCATCTTAAATACGACATACTGTATAATATTGTATTTTCCGAACCTTAATTTTGAGTTTTCATATTTTTCAATATTGAATTTAGTTAGATTCAGCGATATTAGAAATCTTTTGGGTGACTATTCACCCATTTTTCAGAATGTTCAGTCACGTTTTTTGTTTGTTTTCAGAATGTTCCTATTTTGTAGAGAAAGTTGTTATTTAAGCAAAGTACAGCATTTTCTGGCCCTTCTTCAATACGTTTTCAGCCTTGAAATTAGGATTTAGAGACCGCAAAAACCCCCTAATGTTATTTTTAATTTTTATAGTGTTTTTTTTTCTTTGATTACCCTCCTTGGATAACTTTTTTCATCCTTATAAAAATATATATAGTGTTGTAAATATACCGGGTTTTGATAATTAATTCGGAAAACTTTCGGAAAAGGCTAATTTTTTTTAAATAGGTTTCTTTCGTTTTAAAAAACAGAGAAAGGGAGATTTATGGTTCCGGCACGTTCCACACGACCTTTTGGACCTTTTGCACACGGTTTTGGGACAATTTATCTCTACATTGTTTTCTTTGGTGATGCTTTCTTGAATATTTCTGCTTCTATATTGATCGAATTGGCGCGAATAAATAAAGAATTGTTTGTTATGAATTTTTGCATCGACCTTGCCTGCTATCGAACCCTGATAACATCAATACCTCAAGAAAACCACAGTAATATATAAATCGAATAACCTTAAGTTTCATAAAATAGTTAATGTTGTGTGAAAAAGAAATGTAACCTAAGCATTAGATTATTTTTATTTATTTATTGAATACAATAAGAATATGTGTATTCTTATTCTTACACTTTAAGTGGCCTTTTTAACTATAATAAATGATACTCTTGTTAAATAACCGATCAATCAGTACTCTCTACTTACTGACTACTGACTTACTGAGGACACATCCATCAGTTTTTAAGTTGTAAATACTTTACCAAACGAATATCATTACTAATTTGTTGTATTTTTAGAAGTGATTGACTTAGTGATTGACTTGGGACTGTCTTAATATAAATTATATTTGGTAATAATGATTTTATTATTTTAAGAAGTATACGCCACTATGTCCACTCACATATACACTTAACAAAAGGGAGAAAGAGGGGGTTAATTTTTTAAATTTTACAATGTCAATAATAGACATTCTTCTCAATTACTTTGGTCTATTCCAATTGCTGTTGTAAAAAAATTTCCATAATAAAAATTGTTTTTTTAATAAAAACAATAAAGCTTTTGAAAACATATAAATTGAGTGGGATTGGGTGATGGAAAATACGCTGTGATTGGGTTTCGAGCGTGTGACGTAGATTCTCATAGCTCAAGCTATACCAGTTTGAAACAAATTTTGTACGTGTAGCATTTAAACGCTGTAGAAACTTTTTTGGCATAACAAATATTACCATTAATTTTTAGTTTTTTTTGTAAACTAAATGAAATTGATAATAATTTTTCAATATAAATATTATGTATGACTTTAGCATAACAAAAAAAAAATATGTCATGGTAATAAAGAAAAAATTGATGCATCTTTGAAATTTTCCACAGTTGTTTATTAGGTTGTAAAATCATCGCACCAAAAAGTTTAATCAGTTGTGATAAGGCGTTTGTCATAAAAACGGATGTTAAACCCCCATTATTATTATTATAAATTACAGAAAAAACTATACATTAAATAAAAAAAGGTCAACTAGAAGTTCTAGCTGATTTCATGGTGCATATTTTTGTACACGTAAGGGCGCAACTTAGAAAGAAACTTTAATGTCAAATACAATAAAATTTGTTAATTTTTTTATAATTAATAACTTTTACATTTAAATTTTTCTTCTGTCTCTAGCGGTTTATAAGATAGATACTTTTTCATTAGATTGAAAGAGCAAAAAGATTCCGTTTTTAAATTGGTTTTTTTTTTTTATTTTATACATAGTTTTTTTGTAATTGTAAAAACTGATTAAAACCCCCAACTATCCTCCAAAAAAGGACGTTATCCGTGCCTCTGAGACTTCTTTTTGGTACGAAGTTATTACGACCTTTTAAACAACTGTTAAAAATTTTAAAGATGCATCAATTTTTTCCATTTAGATATTTAGTTTCATCGTATTATTTATATCCAGATAAAATAATGTAATCAAATAATGTAATCAATTTTCACTTTTTGGAAAAAATCCCGATATTTTAAGCGCTGTGTATACGGAGTGTTCTATTATTGACTAAAGAACTGTTTCCTCCTGAAAAAATTGAGAAAAGAAGAAGAAAATGATAAATCAATTAACAAAAAATACATTCCTCAAAATTAAATTCATCCAATAAACTAATAAAATCCTATTTAAACAGAGGATGTGTTTTATCATAGTATGGGGGAGTGACCTAAATGCAAAATTACCACAAAAAAACTCTATTTGGCTACTTATATTATTATAAAAACTAACCCTTAAAACCAAGTATTATTACCCTCCCTTTCTTTGTAAAGTAAGTTTTGTGCGCAACTTATCGTACGATAATCACATAACTTAAGGATGTATTTAACTAAAACGGACCATAATCCGTTTTAACCAAATACATGCTAAGATACACATCCTCACAGACAAACCACACTATGTATATTGTGTGTCGAAGTTGTAAGGTAATACGATGTTTAAGATTTTGTGTTATGCATTACACAATTTAATCCGTATCTAAATTAATATAGAATTTGATCATCTAAGTGTCTGTATTGGTGAAATAATTTGATAAATAAGTATTGTTTTCTTTATAAATAAAGACAACAAAATAATTTTTTTAGTATTCGCTATCCAATGAAATCAATTTACAATAAATTATTGTTTTATAATAAATCCCTCTATATTCTAAAGTGGCACTTACTAATTTATTGAATTTGATAGGTCTGTGAATTCATAAATCTTTTGATTTTCCCCATAGCCACATCTCCCGAATCAGGCCTCAGATCGAAATTTGGTAAAGAGCTTTTCCATTTGTCTTGATAAGCTTAATTTAGTGGTATAATTTTCTGCTATCAATAACAGAACACCCTGTATACTAACGGATCGGACAGACGTTGTACTGTTGAAACGTAACTGCAATTCATTAATATACCTATACTATGATTAGCCTGCCCGTTAAGATCACCCGCTATCCAATCTCTCTCAGGCCCGCTAAACCAATCCCGCTAAACCCCATCAGATCCCACTAAATCCAAATTTTACTCCTATCTATTGCATCCTATCCATTCCGCTGAACCCACCCCCTAAACCCAAATATTAATCCTATCTATTCGGCTTTTGGTCTGACCTTATAGTAGTAATAATATCCCAATGCTATAAAAAATAAATAGTACAAAGTAAGTTGAAATAATAATGAAATATATAATTCCGATCCCACTGTTTAATGAAAATTAATTTTTTTCGTGCGGAACCCTCAAAAACAGTTATAGTGGACATTCCTACATATCTCTGAAGTGAGTCGTTTCCCTTATTATCTGTTCTAAATGATCTACATTTTTAAACGACCATTAACATTCCTATCAAACTTTCTGAATTTGTGGACACCTTGTAAATTTTATGTTAAAAGTAAGTAGCTGAATGTTAATTTTTTCGAAAGCAGAGATTTTTGTAGAGAATAATTTCTTTTTAAAGTAAAGTAAATAATTTTATTGAAATCTGTATTTTAAATAATTTAAGGATGTGTTGATGATGACAACAATGTTTAATTTAAATGCTTTAAATATTTTATGGGGAGACTTTTACTAAAATAATATATGGTTAAAATTTCAGCATTGGTATTAATGAAAATTTTTAAGAAAAAATCATTGAAATTCGATATAAAATACATTGCTCTTACGGAGAAATCTCAGAAAACGACAAATTTTGAAAATTTTTGATAATTTTCACTTGGAACGAATGAAAACAAACTAAAATAAAAAACTTTTTAAGGATGTATGAGCATGGTAGTGGGGACATAAATTAAAAAAATATATTTGTTCAACTTTGATGATTAATTACATTATAGCTTGGAGATATAAGGCGAAAAGTAAGAGTAAAATTTTCAGTACCTGCCTTGACTTTTGAAACATCGAAATCTAAATAATAAAAAAAAATTTCAATTTTAAATATTTTTGAAAAGTACGCCAGATATCGAAAAAACTGTATTCTTATTTTTCATCTGATATTGTCAAGTTTTAAAATAATTCAAAATCAAAATTGAAAATATTTATTTTTAAATTTGTGCCCTCACTACCGTGCTCATACATCCTTAACACTATTAAAAAACAAGTGAAAACAAACAATTGACTGAGTTAATGGTTGAAATACCATACATAAATAGTGTTGATTACTCTATCACATTGCACATACATGTACAATTTATATAATACATACTATACAATTTACGCTTAATTTGCGCTCTCAAGGGTAAACAGTGATGTTTGAGAAAAAA
The DNA here is from genome assembly GCF_905475395.1 of Chrysoperla carnea. Lineage (NCBI taxonomy): Eukaryota > Metazoa > Arthropoda > Insecta > Neuroptera > Chrysopidae > Chrysoperla > Chrysoperla carnea. The sequence goes on from NC_058341.1 coordinate 74,224,041, forward strand.
TTTGTCAGACAAAAGTTATTTATTTTTTGATAAGGATCATTTTTTACATTTAAACTTTTGTTCTATCTCTAACGGTTTACAAGATGGGTTCTACGGACCCATAGGTCAAGACCCAATTGACCTATGTTGCTCATTTACGAACTCGAGCTCACTTTTTATGTCCTGAGTACGCTGTTTCAGCTTGATATCTTTTTTCGTTTTTGATTTATCGTGGAAATGGACTAATGAGTGATTTTATGAAGACCTCTACCAAAATTTTGTTGGTAGCATCAATATTTTTAAGCGTTACAAACTGGGGACTAAACTTAGTATACCTTGCCTTATTACATATATGCATGGTATAAAAAATATCAAAGCTAACGGTGTGACGGTTATTGAGTTTTGGGTTTTTGTTTTAAACATTTAACAAAATGGATTTAAACAATTTCCTGTCCTGTCATTATAATGTAATTATTATTATCGTATTATGTTGAATTGTATGAATTGCTGGAGATACGATCAGAACAAATAATCAATTTTAAGTCTAAATTTTCCTTTATCAATTATTATTTACAGTGGGATAAATCTACCTGACTTTGAAAATCAAGTTCGGAAAATTTTGAGAGAAGGCTAATTTTATTTAAATAGGTTTCTTTCATTGTAAAAAACACAGAAAAAGAATTTTCCGGTTTCAGAACGATCCGCACGACCTTCTGCACGTGGTTTTGGGACAATTTATCTCTACATTGTTTTCTTTGGTAACGTTTTCTTGAATATCTTTGCTTCTATTGATCGAATTGAGGTGATTAAAAGAAAGAATTGTTTGTTATAAATTTCTGCATCGACATAATTAATAATAATTCATTAATAATGACAACACAATTTTTATTTGCTTAGTTCCACTTTTTAATGATTTATTTATAGAAAAATAATTGTTGACGATCGTTTCATCTTCTTATGAAGACATTATCAAAACAATATATTTTCAATTTTCCCAGACAACTTTTCGAAAAATGAAGGAATTGAGTTGAAATTCTGGAAAAATAAAAAACTTATGATCATAAAATAGTGTGGTAAAGGTTAGCCAGATACATTACTACATTTTCGAAAAAAACGAATTTTTCTGAAAAATTTCAACAGCTCCTACAGTTTAGGCAAATCATCGAAATTAAGCACTTTTTTAAATACGGTTTTTGTTTTCAAAAACTGAATAATCGAAAAGTACATAAAAAACCTGCAATTTAAAAAAAAGATACGATGATTTTCACCTTCCCCCCTTTTTTTTCTTATCCTACAAATTTTTCCTTCTTTCTTTTGACTCTTCTTTTTCCCCGGGGCTCCTAGAAAGTTTGTTAATTCGACGCTGCTTGTGAAGGCATGACTATTCATTCACTGCGAGGGCGGAACTGATTTTGTCATTCTGGCGTGGACGTACGCTGCAGCCTTTGACTTAAGCGGGGTCAACAAGTTTTGGAAATGGGGAAATAAATCAAAAATTTTTGGCTTAAAAATTTCATCAATTCATTTATATTCTGACGTATAGAGGACATATTTACAGCCACAAGCAACAGAAAAATGTATAAAATAACTAGTACAATTATACAAAATATCTTAAAGGAAAAAATTAATATAATACCTTTTTCACAATTGTTTGTTAGATTGTAACCACATTGCAAAAAAAGTTAACCTCTTAGGGGTGTACCTAACACTCTTTTTGTGAAGAGTAGTTAGTGTTTTTAATCTTACAAAAAAACTATACATTAAATAAAAACAAGTGAAATCAAACAATTGACTGAGTTAATTATTGCAATACCATGTAAGGACAATGTTGATTACTCTGTCACATTAAAGAGCTTTCTTGTAGAACCAGATTCCTTAGATAGTCCATAACCTATGCTTCAAAATTTTTTGTTTCAAACAAAAGTTGATTATTTTTCTATAAGAAACATTGAAGACCCAAGACCTAATTGACCTATGTTGCTCATTTACGAACTTGGCCTCACTTTTTACGTTCTAAGCACGCTATAAAAATTTCAACTTGATATCTCTTTTCGTTTTTAAATAAACGTGATGACAGACGGACAGACAGGCGATAGACAGACAACTGGAAATGGACTAATTAGGTGATTTTAAGAACAACTATACCAAAATTTTGCTCATAGTATTAATAGCACATTTTCATTTTTTTTTTCAACTTTCTAACTTTAAAATTGACCTAAAATATGCCAACTTAGGGTGCAACTTTGGAAAAAATTTTGATGGTAAGTTTCTCCAAAACTAAAAAAAAAAGTGTTTTCATTTTTTCAGGTTTATTTCAACTAGTGGTCCTTTGAAACATTCTAGAAAAGCAAAAACAACTCAGAAAATACTTGTAAAATTTCGAAAGTATTTTGGCCCTCACTTGTACATTTAAACTTATTGTTCTATTTCTAACGGTTTACAAGATGGATACTTTTTCATTTTTTCCTTTTAAATAATTAGTTTCATCCTCTTCATTAAGGTCCTCCATTTGGTCAAAAAATAATACAATTGAAGTAAAATTATGGAATTCTATAAGTTATGAATATAAACAGACAGGTATCCAATATAATTATATTATCTAGCTTCCTGGCTTCATATTTTATTATAAATAGGTATATTAATGATAAAATTAAATTAATATGACTGCATGTTATATTTAACAATAATAATAATAAATAATTAATAAAAATAAGTAATAATTTTTAAAAATTACTTACACTGTTACTAGTTAGTATAGAGAATAACTAACTAGTACCTAACGCTACTAGATAAATTTAATAGTAAAAGAGATAAGTAACATCATCCTCTGCTCCATTTTATATAATAACGAATAAATATGATGACTATTATACACTAATCATTTTATTTAAAAAAAAAAAACTAACGTGTTTAATTAATTTCATTAAGAATACATCCCGTACGGATAAAACAAAGATCATATATATTACATTACATATACAAGAGTGAGTACACATCAATAATATAATATTATAGAAGAGTGGGGGACATAGTTTTAACTTTATACTGACAACTGACTGACGAAAAAAAAGACTATCTATCTCTTCATTTGTTTTGTTATTTGAAAATATTGTCAGTTTTATATGTGCGTTTTGTGTTTATATTCACTCATTATTTATTCCTTTTAAACAATATTCTAAAAGTACCTACAATAGTTCAAAATAACAATGTGCCTTTTTAATAAGACTGATTTTTAGACTTTTTAATTTATTAATTAAATGTATTTTAAATTTCCCGCTTTAAGCACGTTTTTAAATATTATGTTGAACAATTGATTGTGGCGCGGTTTTCTTTTTGAAAAAAAAATAGTGATGTTGGTTTTTTCTTTGAAAAAATGAACATTATAGATATAATTAAATATGTTTGAGTTTCAATTGATTATTTATTTGTGTTTGTGTATATTTGGTGGGTTTTGTTCGATTTTATCAACATCTTCGGTGCCACCACTCGATTTTCAGGAACAATGTATTCTAGGATGCCCTTTTCAAGTAAGTTTACAACTTTTTTTTTTACCTTTTAGAAAGTACCGTTGAATATTCTTAATGCGCATTATTGTTGAAACAATAAATTGAGTTTCAATTTAAGCGTGCGCATAATTTTTTTTGCAAAATTATATTGTTGTCGGCGTTTTAAAATAGTTTTGTAATTGAGTCATAGTTTTTAGAAGTAATTAATTAGTGTATTTCTTCTTTATAATATTGGTGAAATGAAAATACAAATGAAATATACTTAAAATACGAACTGCAAATAATTAAATATAAAGTATAAGTAAAATTAAAATATTCTTTTATGTGAATATGGTTAATTTTTAAATTTAGTTCAGGAAATAAGACTTTTGAAGTCGGAATTAAAAAGTATACATCCGATTTTTATGGGACCGGGCGAAAATTGTTGCTATGAGCGTGTAGAAAAAAATCTATTTTGTCAGAAAGATATGGCTTAATGAAATCATGAAAATAAAAACTTTTGGATGTTATATCTTGAACTATTCCAAGCGTTTTTGTTCTTTGACAAGCATCAAAATTGTTATTTTGAGGAATATTTGATATAGACAAAATTAACGATAATTGTGTGGCTTTAATATTCAAAACCAATTGGATATTATATTTTGAACACTTGTTAACAATTTGTGGTTTGTGACCTTTTTCACTGAACTTCGCCATTTTTGAGTTGTCGGCTTTTTAAAAAAATAGCTATTTTAGGCTAAAATTTTGTTATAAACTGATTTGACGATTACGAGAGATTTTGATCAAATATTTGGCATTTTTTACCAACACTAACCGTTTTTTTTATATATAAGCGTTTAAAAAAATATAAAAAAATCGATTTCGAAAAAATGAAAAAAATCCGATATTTTCTATCAGAAGTGTTTAGCAGGGCCGGATTTAAATTTCTGCCGCCCTGGGGCACTTTAGAAAATGCCGCCCTATGACTGAAATTTTATTTTAATAGTTTTGATACCTTATTTTTAAAAAATTAGAATAACTAATTAATTGTAGAAAATTTATTATGTATTACATATTATTATTACTGTTCTTTTAAATTAAAATTAATTTATATTATTTGATAATTCTCCAATTTTAGGAAAATTCATTGATCAATTAAAGTTTCTGTTATCAAAAAGACATACATAATTTGAAAATATTTTTAATTCTTCAAAAAACTATATTAATTTATCAATTCCAGAAAATAAAAATATCAAATTTTATTTTTGCAAACCTTTATGGAAATAAATTAATTAAACTATTTTAATAGTTTTCACTTAAATTTGCTATATTATAATATACAAAATTTTGATTTGATACATAATGCATAAATTATATTTCTTGAAAAATAAAATGTTTATTTAAATGAATTAGTTAATTATATATTGTATAGAAAATATTTTCTCACATTCCAAATTTTGCCGCCCTAGAAAATTTGCCGCCCTGGGCACTAGCCCCGACTGCCCCTAGTGTAAATCCACCACTGGTGTTTAGTATTAGTTATTAGTCAAAAATTAGTTGGTTTTCTAATCAAATATTTGATTAAAAGCGCACGATAATTGTCAAACTTGTTAATAACTAAATTTTAGCCTGTTAAAAATTGTTTACAAATGTTCAAAAATATAAAATTCAATTTGTTTTGAATCAAATATTTGATCAAAACCACTCAATTTTGTCAATATCAAATTTTCATCAAAATAACAATTTTTTGTTTTTGATTTTTTTGGCCATTTTTTAGGGCGAGCCTTTAGATAAAAAATGCCATAGGACAAAAAATTTTAAAAATAGTTCAAAATATCAGATCCAATAGTTTTTATTTTATTTTCATGATTTCTTTCAGCATTATTAGAAGGAGTACTTTTACATTTCGAGCTTTTTTGTCATTTTTCGGTTTAAATAACTCGATTAATTAATTGTTTTCGAAACAATTTTGAAAAGTTAATCATTTTGTGACATTTAAAATTTCTTTATAAATTTTTATACCATGCATATATGAAATATACATAGTATATTAAGTTTAGTCCCAAGTTTGTAACGCTTAAAAATAATGATGTTAGGAAAAAAAATTTGTCATAGCTGTTCATAAAATCACCTAATTAGTCCATTTCCGGTTGTCCGTTTGTCCGTCCGTCCGTCTGTGGACACGATAACTCAAAAACGAAAAAAGATATCGAGCTGAAATTTTTACAGCGTACTCAGGACGTAAAAAGTGAGGTCAAGTTCGTAAATGAGCATCATAGGTCAATTGGGTCTTGGGTCCGTAGGACCCATTTTGTAAACCGTTAGAGATAGAACAAAAGTTTATATGTAAAAAATGTTCCTTATAAAAAAATAAAAAACTTTTGTTTGAAATATTTTTTTGTAAACATCACTGTTTACCCACGAGGGCGTTAATTAGGTGCAAATTTTATAATATGTATTATAATATAGGAATATCAGTTGTGTGTGTGTCTATTTAAAAGTGAATATATTTTGTTATTTACGTGACGTCAAAAAAACAAACGATTGCGCATCAACACTGTCTATACATTTTTGTATGTGTTATGTGATAAAGAAATCAACACTGACTATGCATGGTATTTCAACAATTAACTCAGTCAATTGTTTCTTTTCACTTGTTATTTTTAATATATCCAGAGAAAAAGAGCGATTATTAGTTTGATACGATTATCTGTATGTATTTGCACGATTAACCTCAAACGGATTGTCCGGTATCAGGACTCAAGTACTCAGAAAAAATTCCAAAAAAAAAAAAAAAAAATCTTCAAAACAATGGTTCTGAAAAAACACATCAAACACACTTATGGAAGGGTTGTGCTATCACATGTGGATTATTATATCCTGTATATATGTAACTACCTGATTCCCGCCCGCTTCGGCGCTGGGCACACTAACCATTTGGATGTGAATCTATACTTCTTTTATTAACGAAATGTTTAATTTCGATTTGATATTCATTGTAAATTTTTAAGTATGAATATATAGTGCCAGTCAGTGAATACACGGATTTCCACATCACCCATGAGGTACTGTGTATTGTGGCGGGATTCCCAGTAGGCCTTATCCCTTAAGCTAGTGGATATCGGAGAGTATTAACCACTTTTAAATCCGCCTCTTTTTGATTCGGCCGAAAATTTATCATCACTTTCTACCTCAAAAAGTACTCAGAAAAACTTTTTCTTCTTCAAAAAAAATTACTTTATCCAACCTAAAAAATTATTTAATTTATAAGAGTAATCTATCTTTAATTTTTTTAAATAAAGAGAAATTTTTACAAAATTGACCTATTAGCACTTTTTTTTTTCATTGTTTATTTTTAACGAATTTTTCTAAAAAAGTAAATAAAAATTAAATTACAAATTTGAAAATCCGTTGGGATAGGAATTCCGTAAAATCCGTTCTTAGTGGACGTCTATGTCACGAAAGAGGTAAGTATGCCAAATTTGAAGTTAATCGGATCGATAGTGTCGGAGATTTCGTGATGAGTCAATCAGTGGTAAATCGATTATATTAATTATATTATTTAATATTATATTTATATATATAGATATAAATCAAGGTATACTAAGTTTAGTCAAAAGTTTGTACCTAACGCTTAAAAATTTTGGTATAGGTGTTCATAAAATCATCTAAATAGTCCATTTCCGATTGTCTGTCTGCCTGTCTGTTTGAGAACACGATAACTAAAAAACAAAAAAAGTTATAAGGATGAAATTGTTATTGCGTGCTCAGGACATAAAAAGTGAGGCTAAGCTCATAAACGAGCAACATAGATCAACTGAGTCTTGTAATCCGTTAGAGATAGAACAAAAGTTTAAAAGTAAAAATTAGAAAGAAAAAAAAACTTTTGTTTTTTCTCGCCACGACGTCGTACGGTGACGGGTCGTAAAGAGTGTGATCGTAATCGATCATTAATGCGTGATCATCGGAATCAAAGAAAACAAGATCGAGAAGGATTATATCTTTATCAAGATGATATTCATTTTAAAATGTATGCAGAAAATTTTGAGATTGCTCAAAAGAATTTGAATTTTGAAGTATGTAATGTATGTCATCGTCGTTGGTTTGATTTACAAATTAATAAAGATGGGTTTTGTTGTATTTCTCATAAATTTAAAATAAAAAATGAATTGAATATTTTCACAACGGATAATAACATGGATCCTGGTTTACAACCTGATGTTTTAAAGAAATTAACGTTTGTTGAGGCACAATTAAATTAAAAATATCTGTCAATAATTGAAGTATAATTTTATTTTATAAATATCTAAATTATTTGATACCATTCGCGAGCCATTACAAAGTTATACTTTTAGCTAGTAGATTAAAATGACCCACCTTGTATAATAAGGTGTAAAAACAAATGATAGAAAATTTTGATTTTTGGTTGTTCTACTACACTTCCTCTACCGTAATATAGTTTTTTTGTAATTTCAATTTTCGGTGCAACGTGTTAAATATGATATCAAACAGTAATGAATAAAAACTTTTAACAAAAACAAACCGACTTAAAAAAAAAAAAAAAAAACTATTTCCTACTTCAAAAAAACAAATTAATTTGCACTAAACAAATAATGGAAATATAATGTAGTCATAACATTTATTGTTATTTTTGGAGTATGTGTAGGCCAAGGAAACAACTCTGACAGAACAGTTTGCTACATTAGCTTGGCTGACACCAACTCCAAAAATAACAATAATTTTAACTACATTATATTATCATTATTTTTTTACTTTTTAGTGCATATTAATTTGTTTTGGAATAGTTTTTACTTTTAAGTTGGTTTTTTTGTTAAAAGTTTTTTTATTTTGTGATTTTTAGTGAATCTGAAGTACACTAACTAATTTGTCACTAAAAAAAGAATCATCGAAATCGGTTGGCGTGATATTGACCTGTTCGTCCTCTGGTCGTGCCTACTTAATGCAAATTTAAAACTTTTACGATTTGCTCATGGATCCCATTGTCAAAACTGAACGAAATTGAAATGAGACCAAATGGGAAGTATCAGTTTTCAAACAAAACCGGTATCATCAAAATCGGTTCACCAAGTCGAAAGTTCTGAGGTAACAAACATAAAAAAAAAGTGAAAACAAACAATTGACTGAGTTAATTGTTGAAATGCAAAGTAAAGACAATGTTGTTTACGCAATCGTTTGTTTTTTTCGTCATATAAGTAAAGAAAGATAGCTAAACATATATACATACATGTCACACACACTTAACTGATATTAACATATATAGTGCATACTATATAATTTGTGCTCTCACGGGTAAACAGTGATATTTGCGAAAAGTTGTTTATATAGAACATTTTTTACATTTAAGGTAGTTCCAGCATGAAATCACTTTTCGACAGATTTGGCCGAATTTCATTTGGCCAAAAATTTCATAATTTTTGGCCGTTTAGATCGCGAGATATTTAAAGACAAAGTTCGCGATTTTGAGGGTCATGTCCCATTTAAAGCATGTAAAATGTCCAGTCTCTCCAACTATTTTTTATGATATTATTATATATTGAAGAAAAAGTAGAAAAAAATGTTTATACAATATAATTCTAAAAAAAAAAAATTTTAACCATAGCTTTAGCATAGGAATTGCAGATACCATGCTGGAAATACCTTAAACTTTTGTTGTATCTCTAACGGTGTACAAGATGGGTACTACGCATCCAAGACCCAATTGAACTATGTTGCACATTTACGAACTCAGTCTCACTTTTTATGCTCTGAGCACGCAATTTTATATTTTTTTTCGTTTTTGAGCTATCGTGTTGACAGACATACAGACGGACAAACAACCGAAAATGGACTAATTCGATGATTTTTTGAACACTTATACTAAAATTTTGTTGGTATCATCAATATTTTGAAACACACTTGGGACTTAGTTTACTATGATATATTTCATATATAAATGGTATAAAAAACCGAATTGAGTAGCTTCTCCATTTTTGAAGTAGATTAAAAATAATAATTATCATAAATATAAATGCTGTTAATTGATTTAGACATATTTAATTACATATTTTTAACAATATATGAGTGTTAGAAACAAAAAGTGAACTAATAATTAAATAAATAACACACCATATGCGCTTCATTTTAACGAGCTGAGCTAGCACTAGCAGTTCAAAAAAATACAATTTTTTCTGAAGCACTACATTTAAAAAAAAAACATTATGAATAGCACAATAATAAGAACATTGCGTGGTGGAGTTATGGTTTTTTTTTGTCTTTTAAAATGATGGACCCACACCAATTTGAATTATATTTTAATTACTGATACTAATTATTTATTTTATAAGAGATTATTTAGAAGAAAAAAAAATGATTGTAATCAAAATTCTGTCTGGCTTTTATGTCTATTTTGAAGTTCAATGTTAATTCTATCAATTAACAGTGATGGATTTAGACTTGATGCCGCTCTGGGCACGGTTTGATATGCCGTCCTTTTTGCTTTGTGAGCGAGTGATTATTATTACTTTTTTTTGGAAGGTATCCTATTCCTAATATTCTTTTAACTATCAGTTCCTAAAGGAGTGATTATTGAAATTAAAAATATCATTTTCAAATATTTTTTTAATTTTTATGGATAAAATTTTATTAAAATATAAATTTTATTAAAATAAATAATTAACATTTTATTTAGCTAATCACTTATTATAGAATCACTTCCTTCTTTCTGTCTTTTAGTCTAATAAAATTAAATAGAATATCATTGTAATAAAGAAAAAATTAATGCATCTTTGAAATTTTCCACAGTTGTTTATTAGGTTGTATACACTTTGTAAATAAAAAAACTTCCGACTTTAAAAGAAAAACTTTTCAAAAATAAATTAATATGCAATAAAAAAATTAAAAAATTAGGATAATATAGGTAATGTAGTTAAAATTATTGTAATTTTTGGAGTCGGTGTCAGCCATGGAAACAACTCTGACAGAACAGTTTGCTACATTAGATTGGCTGACACCGACTCCAAGAATAACAACAATTGTAACTACATTATATTATCGTTATTTTTTTTACTCTTTAGTGCATATTCATTTGTTTTGTAAAAGTTTTTCTGTTGGAGTCGGTTTTCTTTTTGTTAAAAGTTTTTTTTATTTTGTGATTTTTAGTGAATCTGAAGTACACTAACTAATTTGTCACTAAAAAAAATGAGTGAGTGATATTGAGTAAGTCGTCCACTTGTCGTGCATACTTAATGCAAATTTAAGACTTTTATGATTTCCTCATGCATGCCGTTAGAGCCGTTAGATAGAATCATCAAAATCGGTTCATCCAGTCGAAAATCGGTTCACTCAATCGAATTGATAACTTCCTCCTTTTTTGTTTGAAGTCGATTAAAAAAAGTCGACCTGCCAGGGGCGTTCCTAAAGCGCTTTTTCTGGGATAGTTGGGGGGTTTGTCAGTTTTTTACAAATTACAAAAAAACTATGCATCACATAAATAAAAAAGTTCAATTAAAAGTTCTAGCTGAGTATTTCTGCACATTTTCGTTCGTTCTCGACTTTCTAGCTTCAAAGTTGACCGAAATATGCCAATTTTAAAAGAGGATTTTTTTGCGCATTCAATCAATTGAAAAAGTATCCATCTTAAAAACCGCTAGAGATTGAACAAAAATTTAAATGTAGAAGTTATTCCGTATAAGAAAAATAACAACTTAATTTATTTGAATCATTTTTTCGTTTACATTGTTGTTGTTAACATAACTGTTTACCCGTGAGAGCGCAACTTAGGAAAAAAATTTAGTGTTCATTTTCTCCAAAACCATAAAAAAATGGGTTGATTTTTTTCACTTCAACTTCAACTAGTGGTTTTGTGAAACATTTTAGAAAAGCAAAACAAATTCCAGAAAATATTTGCAAATATTTCGAAGTTTTCGAAAATTAGTATTTTCTAAATTTTTTGCTCATCGATCAAATAAAAAAAACCATCTTGTAAAACGTTAGAGATAGAACAAAAGTTTAAGTATAAACAAATTGTGTTTGAAATATTTTTTTCTAAACATCCCTTTTGAATCGTGAGGGCGTCTCTTTTGCAAGTATTTTTTGACAGTTTTTTGTTTTTCTAGAATGTTTCACACAACAAGTGAAATTTACAAAATTTAAAAAACCCCCAACTAATTCCGGGTACGGCACCGTAAACTTGCACTTGAAACATTTCTAAGAAAACTTTCCATTAAATTACCTTCTTTCTTAAAGCCTTTTCCAAATTGAACCGGAATTTGAAGATCATCATCAATTTTTTGATTTTTTGGGGACGGAACCCTAAACTAACGCTTGAAATAAAGCTACACTCTCCATTTAATTACCTTTTCTAAAATGCCACAGACAGACAGACAAACCGACACACACAAAGCGGTCAAACTTATAACACCTTTTTTTTAGTTCGGGGGCTAAAAAACATTGAGTAACATAAATGTGTTTGTCTCATTTTTCAATTGATTCTCCTTTTTTAAGAATAATCCATAGTATTTATCGATCAAGACTACTCTGGTGGAAATATTTTCTATATTGCTGAACTAGCCCCGCGCAATTCTACTTAAATTTAAACATAATCTAAGCTCTTTTTTTTTTTGTCATAATATTGGTTAATATTATTTAAAAATCCTTTGTTATTAATAATATAAAAAAATTATTTTTATTAAGTTAATTTAATTAAAAGTGATTAATTTAAAAAAAAAAAAACCTTTTTCTTGAAAATGATCGCAACAAACATCGTTATGTCCTTTGTCTATTATTAATATAATTAATTTAAATAAATCCGGAAATGCTTTAATTATACGGAATTAAAGAGACTTAAATTTCTTGTTACTTTTGTTACTAATATTGTAATGTTAAATTTAATCTGTAGGTGGAATTGTAATAATTTATAGTTACTAGCTCGACCCGTAAGGAATCAGCTCCCGTAGTTACCGTACTCCCTGACTACCTTATACCCGTGGCTGAAAACAACAAACAATAAATTTCGAAGAAAAATGGTCCAAAAGTCCAAAGTTCTTAAATTAATATTAGGAGAACATGTATTAAAAATAGTAATTATATGTCTAGTGTATTAGGATGGCATCTGTAAAAACTAACATGATTTAATAATAATATTTTGAGTATTATACCCCAATAGCCAGAACATAAAAAAAGTAGATTCATAATGCAATTTACTGCAGAAACTATCCTCCCAGTGTAAATTCAAATTGGTAGGACGCAGGGGCATGAGCTTCAGTCGCCATCTTGGAAAACACGTTTTATCAAATATCTCGTGAACCGGACATCCTACAACAAAAATGGTAGTATGTATAATTCAAGGGTATCTATACCGCTCCAAATTTTCCTTAAATGGTTACTACTAAATATATAGTTAACGGTTCATGCTACATGAAAAAGGGTAATCAACAAATTTTTAAAACATATAATTTCCAATAAATTTCGTAATAAACTTTTTGTCGTAACATTCGTAGTTTAAGATCATTAGCCAGGTATTTTTTTACTACAATTTACTGCAAAAATATCTATTGTTATTGGCCTGCAGCTCTTAAACTACGAATATTACAGAAAAAAGTTTTTGATTAAATTTATTGGAAATTATGTGTTCTACAAATTTGCTTATCACCATTTTTAATATACTGTGAACCGTTAACTATAAATTTAGCAATAACCATATTAAAAAGAGTTTGAACCGGTAAAAATAAAAATCTATGCATTATATAGATCCTTACCATTTTGTTGTACAATGCCCGGTTCACGAGATATTTGGTCAAACGTGTTTTTCAAAAAGGCGGCTGAAGCTCACGCCCGCCCGTCCCCCAATTTGGATTTACCGTCGGAGGATACCCCTAAAAATATTCCAGTACGAAAAAAATTTCTGCAGTAAATTGCAGAAAAAAAAATACCCGATTATTGGCCTAATTATATATTTACAGAATTAAGGTAGGTCCAGCATGAAATCACTTTTCGACAGATTTGGCCGAATTTTTTTTCTCGGGTTTATAATAGCTTTATTTATGAATTCCTAAAATTTCATAATTTTTGGCCGTTTAGATCGCGAGATATTTAAAGACAAAGTTCGCGATTTTGAGGGTCATGTCCCATTTAAAGCATGTAAAATGTCCGGTCTCTCCAAATATTTTTTATGATATTATTATATATTGAAGAAAAAGTAGAAAAAAATGTTTATACAATAAAATTCTAAAAAAAAATTTAGAAATTAATTTTCACTTTCGAGATATTAATTTTGACGTAAATTGATCGAAATTGGGACGTTGGCATAATTATTTCCCATTTTAAACGGTCAAAATTTCTGAAACTTTGGGAATTAATAGTAAGCATTATTAAATTCTTAAATTTAATTTTTCGTTAAATTATGTCGAAAAAAATTTTAACCATAGCTTTAGCATAGAAACTGCAGATACCATGCTGAAAATACTTTAAGGGAGCATCTGTAAAAATTAACATGTTTGACTAATAAACTTTTATAAAGATATTTTTAAGCGGTACATTTTTATACAGTGAGTATATTTTTTGTCAAACCTAGACATAATAAGCTTGGAAATGAGATATGAATCATGGAATTTGATAAAGGAATAAGGAAGATAAGGGTAGGATAGCAAAAAACTTGCTGGAGTAATAATATATAAGATGTTTAACATCATTTGCAATTAAAATGTCGCTATTGTGTGGATAAACACTCAAATTTTAATTAATTTTAATTATAATTCATTTATGTATGATTTATTTTATAATTAATCAACCGGAAATGTAATAAGACTTTGAAATTTATGTAATTACAAAATGCATTCAGGGCAGCATCAGACAGATTTTCCGATCATATAATGGGAGAGTCAGGCTATAAAAATTCTCTGAATTTATTAAAACTGAAAATTGTTATTCAGGTATGATATATGATATATTCCGGTGCCAATCCCTAATTTTTTTGAAAAGAAAATACGGCCATGTCAATAATGTAGCATTCTATAGATGAAAGAATTTTTTTTAAATCGGTTACGTACATATTTTCATACAAACTTTTATCCCCTATTTCACCCTTTTGTGGGATGAATTTTGTTTCTTAAATGGCACCTTCAGTATAAAATCAATATCCTCTCGACATTTCAAACTTCTAACATTAGCGATTTAGGCTATATATCAATATATATACCAATCGGAACATGGCCTTTCTCCCCTCCAGCTTATTTCCCCCATCTGAAATGTTTCTGATTTTAAATAATATACAAAAAGAATCATTTTTAAAAAAATCATCAAAATCGGAACTGCTATTGAGGACTCCTAAGTAAAAACATTTATTGATGCGACTAATTAGTAATAATATATAATTTATTTTTATCATATAGTTGTTTAGTGATTATTACCAAACGCCTTCAGTAGATGCGATTTCAATCTAGCATTTTATTACGGAATATATAATTTAAAGAAGCATTTGTAAAATTCCTGGTTGATCATTGGGCCAGTGATGAATTAGCGACATACTTGTAGCATAAAACCGTTCAATTAAATTATGATAAGATAATTATTATGATAGTATAATGTGTAGAAAATCTTTCTAGTTTAATAAATGAATTGCATCTTATTTATTTATTTATTTTACTTCATACATTAGAACTGACTGACCAGCTCCGTTCTCACATTTAACTGATTGACTAACAACTGTTTTTATATGCATTATAAAATGTATGCAACAATTTTCAGTTTTAGTAAATTTATTTAAATACCACGATAATCTAAATCGATTTGATAGCATCGTTCGCTTAACTGACTGTACTATGTGGGTGTACAGCTTTAGTAATAAGAGAATTTTTTTGGCTTGGCTCTTAATCCAATAGTAAAGCATCCCTGATACCACTGAAATTAATTTCAGTCGTGATACTCATGAAAATGGAACTCATATTTTAATATTTTAATATTAGAATCGATAAATTAATACTTAATTAAACTTTTGTAAATTTATTATTGAATTTGACAATTTAAATTAATTTATACAGATTTAATTAGAAACTAAATAGCCTTTTTAAATTCTTAATGCGATTTTAAGAAAAACTAGTGTTTATTCTGAATTTTGTGAGTCTTCTTTAGTTAAAACACAGTTGCTTCGTCATATCTTACAAAATATTTCTTATATTTTTTTTTTAACAAACTGGGAAATGTTAAATATTTATTAAAAGCCAATAAATACTAAATGATTTTTTTAATCAATTTTTTGATATTATTTGAATTTGAAAACAATTTATAAATACTATGTTTAAACTTACTTAGGTCAATAAAGTCATTTTAAATATAAAATGTAATGATTTTTTTTTATTACATTTTCATAAAAATAATAATAAATAAATATTATTTTATCCTTGTTTAGTTTATTAATAATATTCTTTGTTTAAAAATATTATTATAATATTTTAAAATGTTGTAAAACTGAAACTACCCTCGTAGTAACTATTCTTTTGTTGAATAAAAATTTAAGGTTGATTCAATTATAGATTTCCTCCTTCACGAGAAAACATTGGTGTTTACGAAAATGTGTTTCAACCAAAAGTTGTTTATTTTGGTATAAAGAACATTTTTTACCCTTAAACTTTTCTTCCATCTCTAACGGTTTAACATAAGCAAAACTAAAAATTTTAACATTTCTGAAAACCATGTAAATTTTTGAAGCAACACTCAAAAACTATAAGACATACAGAGCAGTGGGTTGGCTTCAATTGATTCAAATTGAATATACGGGGTGTTCCAAACCACCCGTCCAGGCTGATTATTCTGAATAGTTTTCAAAAAAAATTGAAACGAAAAAACACGTATCGAATATTTTTTGAAACTCTATCTAACCATACCAAAAACACCCTCCACCCTCAACCCCTGTTAGGGGTAGGGGGTGTAACTTGAAAAAATCAAATGGAAACCCCTATTTTTTTCTGCAGATTTGGATTCTTCAGAAGAAAAGACAAACATTTTGTCTAAGAAATTTTTCCCGATTTTCGGTACATCACGCTACAATCGACAAAAATCGTTCTTTTAGATTTGGCATTAGAATTGCAGTTCAAGTGAAGGCGAGAAAAGTTTTTTGAGTCGAGAATAGTTATTTTCAATTTTGTTTTTTTGAAGAAAAGACTATTCTGTTTTTGTTTTTCATATTTTATTATGATTTAGAAAAATTATTTTTGTAAAAATGTTTTTTTTTATTTTGGAAAGTCTGAAAAAAAATTAAATCTCAAATGATTCATATCTAATTCTTTCTAAGAGCTTTATTTAGCATCCTCCCAATTGTCTAGTGATTTACCTCAATTACCGCAATTCGACATTTTCGCTTCTCTTTTATTTTCGTTGAATTTCTAACTTTTGTGTTGCCTTTGTTTTGTTTTTGTTTTGGTTCTGTGTGTTTGTGTTTTTATTTTTATTTTTACTTTTTCGTTTTGATTTTTGTCATTGAACGGCGCAATTCTTATGCCAAATCTAAAAGAACGATTTTTGTCGATTGTAGCGCGATCTACCGAAAATCGGGAAACATTTCTTAGACAAAATGTTTGTCTTTTCTTCTGAAGAATCCAAATCTGCAGAAAAAAATATGGGTTTCCATTTGATTTTTTCAAGTTACACCCCCTACCCCTAACAGGGATTGAGGGTGGAGGGTGTTTTTGGTATGGTTAGATAGAGTTTCAAAAAATATTTGATACGTGTTTTTTCGTTTCAATTTTTTTTTTAAACTATTCAGAATAATCAGCCTGGACGGGTGGTTTGGAACACCCAGTATATTGAACAGCAAAAACAGAAAAAAATCCGAAAACTTTGGAGTTTTTTACGTATTACGCAGGTAACACAACTTTTTTTTTTGCTTGCAAAACGTAATTTCACACTCCCCTAAGGTGTCCAAATAACATACCAAAAAGTAGCTTTACTTCATAATTTTTAAAATCGAGGAGTTAAAATTGTGTTTGTCAAGGTATATCGTGAACTATAGGCCCGCCGCCTGTGACTGAATTAAACAAGTGTTCAAAAATCTTCGGTGTTCAAGTGTTCAAAAATCAAAAGTCGGTAATGCTGTTAATAAGAAATTTTTATGTATAGATATAGAAACCTTTATATGAATGTGTGGATCAAAATAAAAGATTTTTTTTAACTTTGAATTTCCAAACGCGAGAAGCTTATACTTTTTTCTTTATGAAAATAGCAAAACAGTTTTGACTGTGTCAATATTATTCCATTAGGTTATGCATAGAGTATAAAATAGATGAGAAGGTCGCGTATACGCAGGCACGAATGCTATTTGGTATTTGTGTCCTGGTTCTAAAGTATATGTACTACTTACTGTATTTACATAAAATTTAATATTTTTCTTTGGTATTGAATAGAATAAACTTTATAAATTTCAATTTTATGCTATCAATTAGTTTTGGCACAATTGGTTTAACATTTTTATGACTGGACACAATCGTGGACTCTTTTTTAACATTGCCAGTAATAGGGTATTCCATTATTTTTGAAAAATTGATTATAAAAAGCCACCAAAAATTTATTTCGGAAAAATAAACACGCTTTCTTGCCAAAAAATTAAATTAAATTTTAAACCTTTTTTGAACTGTCAAAAACGCGGGCATCCAATTTGATAATGACATAATATCGGTATCATTATACGAAATAACACAAATAAGTTTGACAGATATATTCATAGACATCTGATTATAATAAATATAAATACCGATTATCTATGGATATATTATACATATACTATGATATACAGTTTAAAAATTACGATTTTTAATTTTAATATTTTAAAAGAAAAAAATGCTTTTATGATTCGAAATCAGAATATTTAAGTATATTTTTACATAAATTTTAACTTTTTTCAAATTTCATGATTTATTTTTGACAAACGATAATGCCCTATTGAAGTCTTTTCCTCAATCTTATACTCTTTGAGGTTATATAAGAGTAACAAGGACAGAACTATAATCCATACTAATATTATAAATGCGAAAGTAACTCTGTCTGTCTGTCTGTTACTCTTTCACGACTAAGCGGCTGAACGGATTTTGATAAAATTTGGTATGGTGATAGATGATAACCTAGAAATGGTCATAGGCTATAAATAATCACGCCATCATTCTTAGGAGGTAGGCAGTAGGCAGATAACTAAATTGAGTTTGTGATTTTTAGTCGTTTTTGTTGGGACTTTTGCTCTTTCACGGCTAAACAGATTTTGATGAAATTTAGTAAGGTAATAGATGGTTACCTAAAAACGGATATAAGATCAAAATGATCACTTCATCGTACTAAGGGGGTAGGAAGTAGGCAGAAAACTGAATTGAGTTAGTGATTTTTTTATGGTTTTTGCTGGGAGTTTTGCTCTATCATGCCTAAACGGCTGAACGGATTTTGATGAAATTTAGTTAGGTGAAAGATAGTAACCTAGAAAAGAATATGGAATATGGGGGGAGGGGTGAAAGTGGGAATGTTGCCCAGCAAAGCGGGTAGTTCACAGCTAGTATAATATAATTTCTACATTCATTTGCAGGAAATCCAAACGCGTGATAAAATTTCTTCGTTTCAGACATGTGCTTATTAAATAAAAATCATTCTTTAAATTGTGCTGAAAAATTGATAAATTTAAAATTTATTTCTAATGGAATATATCTTAACTGCCAGTCATGAAAAAAATATCTAGCACATACCAAAATTGAAAAAAAAAACCCAAAATGTGGTGAATGGCAAAACATGCCTTGTTTTGGGGGAAATAATTGAATTTAAAAAAATTAATAATTTAAAGGTTATCTACAATATGAACTTGTAATTTTCGTCTATTCAGAAAAATACATTGGAATTTGTGATAACTGGAAAACCCTAAAATATATCACGAAAAACATATTTCGTCTAACAAATAATATTGAATCTGCAGATTTTTTATATTCTTCTTGTTTGTCGTAACAAAAAAACGATTGTCTTTGTTTGAAAAGTATTTTAGAGTAAAATGTTTTCACTAGTAAAATAATAATTCATTCTTATTTAGAAAAATATGATTTCTAGAAAGTTTGGAACTTTTGAAAAAGTTCTTCTGTTTTTACAAAATCAAATAAAAAAGAATTATACTTGAATGATATTAAAATCGTAAACTTAAGCAAGGCCATCGCCAGCCAAAAAAGTAAGAAATGTAGGTACAAGTAAAAATAAAGGAAATTTATTTTAGTTTTATAATTAGACGTATTTTACTTTAATTTTCCTGAAAACAGACGTGGATCTAGAGTTAAATTTTGGAGGGTCAAAGACACTTATGTCAAATGAGATTGAAACTAATGAGAATCGTGTACAATTTTTGTGTTTTCATGTGGGAGTCTTATCTAAAAATTACTTTTTTATTATTACTTTTTCCCCCGTGCATTGTATGGGCGCCCTCTTTCTAAAAACTTGTTGTCAAAAATGATTTTATTTAGTTTTTGTACCCCATATATGAAATATATCAGAATATATCAAGTTAGAATAAGCCAAGTTTGTAAAGCTTAGAAATAAATATTGATGCTAAAAATAAAATTTTGATAGAGGTTTTTATAAAATTAACTTAATTAGCCCGTTTGTCTGTCCGTTAACACGATAACTCAAAATCGAAAAGAGATATCGAGCTGATTTTTTATATCGTGCTACGGACCCAAAAAGTGAGTTCGAATTAAATTGGCAATATGGGTCCATTGGATCTTGTAAACCGCAAGAGATGGAACAAGTTTAAATGAAAATTGTTTAAAAAAGTTAACAACTTTTGTTTAACATTATGTCGTAAATAACTTTTTCTCGTGAGAGTCTAAATCCCTTTTTCTCAAAAACTATAAAAGATGGCTTGATTGATTGTAATTTCATACTAAAATCATTCGATAACTGAAATTTCGAATTAAGTAGAATTCTACTTTTTTAAAGCAAGTGGACGCTTTGAACTATTTTTGTCAATCTTTAGGTAGCTGCACCTACCCCATTCCCATGGCGACGCCCATGATCATAATTCATTTGAACATGATAGAACTACAATCGTACGAGATATGCCTAGGGTAGTGGGTTCGATTCCGCCAGAAAAAAATTAATTTAATTAATAGTTGTTAGTGGTTGTAATAGTGTTCTCAAAATAATTGAGAAAATTCCGCTGATTATCAGCGGAAAAGTGTTATCACAATGGGTTCCATGTGTGTCCCTCGAGGACATATAATATAACCTAACCTAACCTAACATGATGGATTGTTTTAGTAAGTTTTTGAATTTACGAATTTACTCGAGCAACGCCAACATTAAAAAACCGTTAAATTTTTTTATCAAACTCATTTTTTCAAAATGCGGTTGAATAACCTCCCTTCAATAATAAAATTGATTAAAAAAAAAAATACAAAAAACAAAAAAATTCTCAGCCACAAACGGTTTATTATTGGTTGAATTATTAAACATACTGATACATAGTAGCGTCCTTTTTAATAATATTTAATGAAACTAAATTTAAACAAATTATTTAAGACAATACATATTATAATATATTTAATATAAGTTAACTATAAGTATGTTTATTTTAAGGTAGTATGGCAGTATCTATTGAAGGCACCCGATACAAACTGTATTCCTATCGTATCTTAGTATATTATAAATGTAGGGCTTACTTTTTTACTCAGATTTGCTTTGATTTTTTTACTGGTTTGAATGATTGATTATTCATGTTCAATTTTGTAGGAGAATTTTGTGCTTTTCTTTTCTATCTATATTTTTTTAAATATTCAATACGAATTGTAGTTGATTTGCTATAAAGACAAACACAATTCCAGAAAAATGAAAAATGTATAACAAGATAAAAATTATTTGAAAATACAAATAACTGTATGAGTAATTAATTATAAATATTAGTTTTGTGGTATAAATTAAATATATAAATTAAAGTTAAAGGAAAAATAAATTTTGGGAAAAATACCGAGCTTCTTAAACACGCTGAATTCAAATTATCGAAAATAGGTCAATACTCGCGTGGTGGATCTTGTCCTAATCTGTTCGACACAGAAAATAACATTAGATGAATTGTAAGAAAACTTTAAAAAATACTTACCAACAAGTCAAATAACTGAAAAACCTCATTTTGTGGAGTTTTCCGATTTTCCAGAAAGTAATTGTGGGTAATAAATTTTTTGGAAATATTCTATTAATTTTTTTGAGTCGATTGGTGGATTTCCCGTATGTTTAAAGAAATTCTCCGCCTCAAGTGTCAATAACCGCCTCTTTCTAGCATGTCTATAATGTATTTTAGACATTTTGTTTGCAAAGGGGTTTCCCCGTAGTAGCAATTGGCCTTAACTCCGCGTCACAGAAAATAACATTACATGAATTGTAAGAAACTTCAAATAATACATACCAAACAGAAATAATGCTTGAAAATTTAATTTTGGGAGGGTTTTCTGATTTGCCGTAGGGTTGCAATGAAAAAATTGAAGTTTTCCGATATTCCACTTATGTTCCAAGTTTTCCGATCTTCCGAGGGGTTGTGTGTGGGCAATGAAATTTTTTAAAGTGTTCTGTTAATTTGACTTAAAATAGATTGTTGAACAATTCATATTTCTTACATGTATAGAACAGAAAAAGGTGGGGAACAAAGATAATCAATCATAGGAGTCCATCTTTTTTTGCATAATTTAAATTAAATAAACGGTATTTCAATTTTTTTTTTGTATTAACGTAGGGTTTTTCTTTTGAATAAATTTAAAAAAAGAAGTGGTTGTAAAAACTGTGACCTTTGATATACTACTATACTTACTACCTTAAGTCAGTTATAGTAAAGAAGCCTTTCATATAATTATTTTCAAAAAGACATCAGTTTCATAGAGTGAAGAGTAGTCATGTAGTGAGTAGTGACTAGTGGTAGACAAGACGACTAAAGAAAGACGGTGTTTGTATCTCATCAGACAAAATGATTAATTAAAAATAATATAATATGTGAAGCAGTTGTTTGTTTTAGAAACCACCATATTTAGGGTTCGTTTTTATATTTGAGAATACAGTTGTGCTCGGTAATAGATTACGATAACCTATTTTTAGGGCCAAAACCACACACAGAAAAATGTAATTTACATTCGGCAGAAATTGAATGTAGAAATATGTTAAAACTGTTAAATTTTAAATTTAAGCTTAATTTTTTGGGTTTTGGTGTCTGCCAAAGCATCTCTATCACATGATCAAACAGGCATTTTTATAAACGGATTTTAAAATTCAATTTCTGCCGAATTTAGTTGTATTTCAAAAAAATGTTTCAAATAAAAAATTTCCTCATTTAAAGCGGTCTTCTATCTTTTACCAGTAACGAAAACGAATTGTCGTTAATTGATGTTCTAAGTCAAAGTATCATCAGCAACAGGTTATGTTATATTCCCCAACTGTTGTAGCTTTTAAAATTTCACCCAAAATAGTTTTATTTTTTATTTCTGTAGCTCTAAAAATAACAATTGTATGCATGAAAAACCTTTTATAGTCAAACCTAAGAGCTGTTATTAAGGAAGGTATTTAAGGCAACGTGAAAATTAACGTATGTATGTATGTATGTCGCCGACTTTTCTATGGCGAGGGTTATGTGTTTGACCGGTATGTATGTAGGTATGTTCATCCCTCTTATCTTCTAAACTACCTACGTATTATAATTTAACATATGAGTTATCCTTAAAAGCGAGTTGATCGTCCGCCGGCTATGTGACACATTAAATTTAATATGACGCTCTTTAACAGAGCATAAAGTTATGATCGAAAAACAAATTTCGATTCAATGAAATAATAGCGTGCTAGGTATCAAATAAAAAGGCGTAAGTAGCACTTTTCAAATATATATAAATATATTGTTCTTTTATGTATACTTTCTCATGAAATTATAATCCCAGAATAATTTTAAATAAAAAAAAGTTCAAAAACTAAAACCCAAACGGCTACAGAATCGTGCTCTGAAAAGTATGAAAACAAGGAAACATTTTCATCTGAAATTGTTATGATAAGTAAAATCGTCATTAAAGTCGGTGGATCTCTTTTCCGTCCTGTTGAAAACTGTTTAATCTTAGAGGTCCCCCGAATTTAATGACAATTTTACTTATTGTAACCATTTCAGACAAAAATATTTTCTTGTTTTCATACTTTTAAGAGCTCCATTCTATTGTCATCGGGATTTTAGTTTTTAAACTTTATTTTATTAAATATTAAATTTGAACAATCGAATATTTAAAAAAAAATTTGTCTATTTTTATCTACGTTTGGATAAGATTTTATTAAACTTCTTAATTAATGAACCAAAATATTCAGGGAAAACGGCCTCGATTGCTTAAAAGCTAGGACACCATTTAATCCGTTCTAATATTTGAAATTAAAAAAAAAGTGCTTAAAAAATACCCTGAATTTAGATCTACGGATCTAATATGGCAAGAAAAAAATAAGCGCCCTTATAATCGTCTCGTGAATGAATCGTAAAGTTTTTATGTAGTTTTTTCTATCCTTTAAATATCTAATTAGCTAGATAGATAAGATTAATGATTCTAAAACAGTATATTTTTTTTAGATATCTGTCAAAGCACAATACTTTATAAGACGTTTTTAAAAGTAAATTACAAAATAAGTTAGTTTGGATTCTGTGAATATTTATTAAATTTCAAAAGCTTCTTCCTTCATTAAAATTCTGGCGTGAACAGCTCGCATATTTCAGGTATGTGCTGATTACGTAGATATGTGCTGATTACGTAATCGATTGTTTTTTTACGTCATGTAAGGAAATAAAGATAATCACTCTTACACACAAAGTAATAATAGTGAGTTCCTTTCCTAATGCTTTAATCCCTTTTTAATCCGGTAGTTCTAATTTTTTGCAGACTTGTTTACTCGAGCGCCGAATGAAACTTTGTCAAAAATCGAAAAAAATCGTGAAAATTTCGACTTTTGACTATTAAAGCTCTAAAGTTTAGCTTAAACCTTAGTTTTAAGATGTTTTTAAAGTAGACTAAATTTTCTGCAATATGAGGATAGAATTGCCTCTTTTTATATAGTTTCCGAGACAAAGCCTTTCAAAGTTTATCATTATTTCGAACTTCGTTCTGAAATTTTTTTTTCCCATTCATTGGAAATTTGTTTAATATTTACGAAAGGTTTCGAAGAATTAGGGTCAAAATTAATTCAGAACGACAGAATATTGGAAAAAAATTGTGAATTTAGAGAAAACGATAAACTTTAAAACGTTTTATCACGGAAACTGTGAGGTCTACAGACTTAGTCTCATATTGTAGTAAATTTAGTCTACTTTAAAAACATTATTTAAACAAGAGAAAACAAACAATTGACTGAGTTAATTGTTGAAATACCATGTATAGGCAGTGTTGATAACTCATTTCACATACATAACTCATTTCTCATGATAACATTTCACATACATACATATCTGACATATTTAACTGATATTCTCATATAATGCGCAAGTGTTGATGTACAATCGTTTGTTTTTTGACGTCACGTAAATAACAAAAGATATTCACTTTGATATTCCTATATTAATACATACTATAAAATTTGCACCTAATTAACGCCCTCGCGGGTAAACAGTGATGTTTACAAAAAAATGTTTCAAACAAAAGTTTTATATTTTTTTATAAGCAACATTTTTTACATTTAAACTTTTGTTCTATCTCTAACGGTTTACAAGATGGGTCCTACGG
Source organism: Chrysoperla carnea (assembly GCF_905475395.1). Taxonomy (NCBI): domain Eukaryota; kingdom Metazoa; phylum Arthropoda; class Insecta; order Neuroptera; family Chrysopidae; genus Chrysoperla; species Chrysoperla carnea. The sequence continues at coordinate 74,249,230 of NC_058341.1, forward strand.
ACCCATGATCCAATTGACCCATGTTGCTCATTTACGAACTTGACCTCACTTTTTACGTCCTAAGCACGCTGTAAAAATTTCAGCTTGATATCTCTTTTCGTTTTTGAGTAATCGTGACCACAGACGGACGGCCGGACGGCCGGACAGCCGGACGGACGGACGGACGGACGGACGGACAACCGGAAATGGATTAATTAGGTGATTTTATGAACACCTATACCAATTTTTTTTTTGTAGCATCAATATTTTTAGGCGTTACAAACTTGGGACTAAACTTATAATACTATGTATATTTCATATATACATGGTATAAAAAACCACAATTTTCACGGTTTTTTTCTATTTTTGATAAAATTGCGTTTGGTGCTCGAAATCGTAAACTTGACTTATTCATTGGGCCAACATAATAAGCAAATCTGTAATGTATAAAGTTACTGGACTATTCAGAGAAAAGTTCTGGAAAATATTTGTGTTCGTCGTGCGGGGGACAAAATTTTTTGCATTTATTAAATTTACTATTGAACGTAAAATCTCAAAATATGAAGGTTTTTTCTGACTCGTTATCCAATTAATCTACGGAGGCCAAATGTTAAATTTGAGAAAATTGCTTTCAGAAAAAAAAATTACGTTGTGAGAGAAGAAGACAAGCCAAAAAACATTGCGTGTTTTGTTTACGGCTAATCAATGGGAAAGTTAAAAAAAAATATTCGAAAATAATAATATAAAAAAAACTGAAAATTTTAGAATCTTTTACTCATAACTTCACTAAATTGCAACTTTAAAATCGAATAAGAAAAAAAGTTATAAACAAATGTAAAATGGCTATTTTCGCTTATTTTTTCAAGTTATCTCCTGCGCATCTAAATCAGACTTCCCGGACGTCAATTGATAGGTTTTTATGTGATCTATAAGTAACCCATTTATTTTTTTGCATTGGATGTCAGATTTTTTTTTAATCGCAAAAAACCTTTTTTTTTTGTTTTACGAATGTTTTCGGCTAACTTAGCCATTGATTAGCCGTAAACATAAAACGCTATGTTTCTTGGGTTGTTTTCTTCTCTAACAACGTATTTATTGCTTTCTGATAGTAATTTTGTCATTTGTTTCGTAGTAAGTTAAAATAGATTTCAAAGCACACTCTCTGTTCCATCTTTAAGGTAGTACTCGATAATAGACTTTTCATTCAGAATTTAATGAAACTTGGCATAGTTGTACATTTTTATATCATAATTTACCAGTTAAATTTATAGGGGCCTTTAAAAAACTGAAAATCTGAACGTCCAGTTTTGTGAAATAAAATAAAATCTGTGATTTCCCATAAGGAATAATGTTAAAATATCATTAAAATAGCTTTTTTTCAGTTCTCTGAAGGCCCCTAAAAATTTAACTGGTAAATTATGATTGCAAATTCATTAAATTCTGAATGCAAAGTCTACTTATCGATAGTACTACCTTAAATAAATAAATAATATATAATCTTCGATTATAATTTTGGTGTAAAAGATATAATCAATTTAAAAATTAAAAATAAAGTGAATGTCTTAATATTTTATAATTAATCGTCGTAATTGATTTTAATTATGAACATTAAAATAAATACATAAAAACAGTATTAAAATTTTATAAATAAATATTGTAAAATTACTTGTTTGTTTCTATGTGTAAATAAATAATAATTATTAAAATAAAACGTATTCATTTCATTTAATCAACACTATTTCATGTACAGCATGTCATCCATTAATCAGATCCTCCATCTAACAGTCTCGATCTAAGCAGAAAAGTAGCAGGTATTTAAGAACAGAAAAACACACTATCACATGAATAATATAGAGTGTCCAAATTCAAAATCATTATCATGTATAAAAAATATATTTAATTGTTTTATGAATACGCCATTACATTAAAATCGCAAAACGCGATGTAAAGCTACGTTTTTGGTATGTTATTTTGACTTGTTAGGGGACTGTGAAACCACTTTTTGAAAGCAAAAAAAAGTTGTGTTACCTGCGTAATACATGAAAAACTGAAACTAAACTAAAGTAAAAGTTTTAGGAAATTTGTAGTTAAATTATTACCATTTTAGCGTTTAAACAAATATTAGAAGAAATATCGGTCAAGTAGTCAATTAGTAATTCGTCATAGCCGTATATTAATTATCTACAATAAAGGCTTTTACTGTTTTAGGTTTATATTGCACGGTTAAGGAGGTATAGACCAAAACAGTTTTCCCTGAAATTTAGGCACTTCCCCCTTTATTTGTAAAGATTTTTTGAAATTTAAATACAAAAATTACTCCTGTAATTTAATGCAAAAAAATTTTTTCGTTACCTGAAATAAATTTTTGGCCGTATAAATCGGGAGATAATCAGCTGCAAATTTCAAAACATGTAAAGCTCACTGTCTTTCCAGCTATTTTTTACGATATTGAAAAAAAAAGTGGGAGAGTCGAAAGAAACTTTTTAGAATAAAACAAAAAAGAACAAATAGCGCCACTTCGTTTTGTTTTCGAGATATTAATTTTAACGTAAACTGATCAAAATTGGGAATTTTGGAATTTAATAGTAAGCCCTATTCTTAGCCTGTGAAAAAAATTCCCCATTTTGGATACGACAATTTAAAACTTTACTTAAAAGAAAGATATTTTTAAAAGGTAACTAAAAACTTCTGAAACACACTGTGTGTTTAAGTATATTTCATGAATTTATTCGTTTATTTACAAGTTGTGTAGAATTTTTGTCGGGTAAGGGTGATTTAATTCGACATTGAAACACTTAAATCAGCGTTATTCTACAAGTAAAACTTATATACAATGATTTAAAAAAATTCACCACGCAGGCACGTAAAAAATTAACCTGCCGTAGGTTCGCTTTAGACTGAAAGATGGCGGCAGATCAGATTACTCCATCCGTCCAAATAGACCAATGGCTAACAATTATATTTTTTGGAGCGAGAGAATCTTAAAACCTTGAAAAGATGAAAAATATGGTCTTAATTAAAGGGAATATGCATAAATTTTGGATTTTTTAACCATAATCTAACAAAAAAAGTTTATTTATTAAAAAAAATCAAAAAAATTTAATTTTTTCAGTTGTGGATATATTTGATCGCTTTAGCTGTCTTTGTGATACGAAATAACAATTTTTTAAATGATGTTATCTCGTTGACTTGTTCAAGGAAAAGTTGGCTGTAGCACTTAGCCTCAGAAAAAATAAATTTGGAAAAAATAGATCCGGAAAAATCACCTGAAAAAACTGACAAGAGTGCATTTGATCGGTAGTTATGAGGGTTAAAATATTAATAAAATCGTAAATTTGTCTTTTGATTCGAATTTTCATCACAAACATATCAATAATTAAGATTTTCATTTTAAATTATTTTTGTAGTATATTTTTTCCAAGTTTATGTTTTGAGGAGCTATTTTTTTCGATTATCGCTTTTATACGACCCCAAATAGCAAACCTATTTAGTTGATAATGGCATTTTCATAACTTTCCCTTACGTGACACTCGAGTTAAAATAAAATATTATGTTTATGACAATAAAAATTTTTAGATTTAGATTTAGAAAATTTCTGTAATAGTATCCCATTTTTGAATTCAAGGGCTTAAAACTCCAGAACCCTACTAACTCCTCTATAGTCGCTAAACTCAATCTAACCAATTCGTAATAACAACAATACTCTAGGTGTATAAAATTTTTGGTCTATTTTTTCCGAGTTTATTTTTCCCAGGTCTCTTTTTCCGATTACTCAAATTTTAGTTCATAGGTAATACTTCTGTTATAATGGGCTCAAATCGAATAATTTTATTGGTAAATTATTTTTTGAATAAATAATATACAAAATAATTAAAAGTAAACACTTTTTATGGGCTTTATAAATAATAAGATCTAATCTTACATTTTCAGAAATCGGTCAAACCGATTTACCTTATTTATCTTTCCAAATGTTTATCTATTCCATCGATATTGATAATGTGATGGTTTTTTTGTCGTAAACGTTAAGGCTGGTTAAGCAAGCTTTGATCGATCGCTGAGATAAATATTTTCAAACTAAGGTTTCGTTCATTAACTTTGTTTGAAGTTTAGGATAGGAATAAAAAGGGTCGATTTTCCAACATTCGCCTATTCTCGATTCTATTGTGAAGCTTGGTATTTCCTACTTGGGATTTTTTTTAAATTAATACGTTATTTGTATGCTTGGCTAAAAAATAAAAATAAAAGAGTTATCAAAAAAAAAAAAAACGAACTAAAAAAAAACAATATTGATAAAATTTGAAAAAAAAATGCACAGATAAATTAATAACATTATACACAGTCTCTCAGACTAAACTCATTATAGTCTTCTGTACAAGACCCTTTTTCTCAAATGATAGGGGTAAAATTTGTATGTGACTTCGTTATGATAAGCTAAAAACATTTTTTATTTGAGAAAATTGTAGAAAATGAAAGCTTCAAGTTGTTGATTACGTCATAATCTTAAAACTGATAAATACTCGTCTCAAAACTGATAAAAAAAAAAACTAAAAAGAAATGAACAAGTCCAGTAGTTTGCAAAGTGACTTTAGTAGTCGGGGCAAATTATTGGGAAGATTTGAGCCAATCTACTGAACTTGTATTATCTTCATTTTACGCAGTTGGATTTTTTATTTTTCAAATTAAAATTTTTTATTTTACACTTTTTTCTTGAATTTTCTAATATAAATTCAATAATAGCACACTTATCATAATTCATCGACTTTCAATTCTAGTCGTTGTATGTATATGTTATACCATTCTATATGTGAACCACATGTAATGTTATGGTAATAAAACTTAGAATGTTTTAAGTTTTACGTTTCTTTTTAATTAATTCATACGTCAATCGATTTGTCTATTCAAAGATACCCCCACTTAATATAGTTGGTCAGCTTTCATTTCTCTTTTTTCACAAAACGGCTTCTGTTGCCATATTGAATTTCCATTATTTCCAAGTCTTTAGTGACAGTCACAAGATTAAGACAAAACGATTGACGTAATAATCATTAAAATCAGCATACGCGTTGTATCTCTAGAGTCGCGCAGTCAGATAAAAAGAAAAGAGAATAGGGTTTGGCATTTTGCAAAACGGAATGTTTATCAATCATCACCTGGAAAATTGCTGCTTTGCAGGTTGACAGGCACACTGTTCTGTATAATGTCAAATTTTTTACGATTATTTCGAAGGCATCAAATTATATTTATTAATACGCTTTACAGTTTAGTCAACAACTTAAAATTGGTGAAATATAGAGATAATGTTCATAAAAATAAGTGTCATAGATTATTGGATTCGGAATGATGCCTAGAAAAATGTACTAGAAGTGTTTTTTAGCACATAAAAAATTGCAAAAGATATAAACAATTAAAGTCTCCATTGTCTCCAAAATTTCCATATCTCCATTATTTATAACTTTAATTTAATGCTGAAAATAGTTCTTTTTGCGTCATTTTGAGATTGTTGAAGTAGCGTCTAAAACGATTATCTCACACGAAATTATTATTTTATTAGTTCGTAAATATTAATTTAAAAATTATTGTGTATTCTTAAACACTTTTAAGAATTTATTATCGTTGGAAATTTATCTTAAAATTAATTTTAAAATTTATCTTAAAATTAAAACAAGTTAGATTGTTTATTAACCAAACTTTGTCGAATTTTCGTCTTCACTGTAAACTAAGATAAATTTTTTAATAATTCATGTAAAATTTTTAGGCTACGTGGAGCCCTTCTTATATATATATTTAACGAGAATAACCCAGGAGTTACAACCCGCCAATTGGCGATAATAATTCGTACTAATTAAAGCAGGAATTGGACCCATTTTCAGTAGTTCTAATTTAGACTAACAGACGGCAATACTTGTACCTACCATTCTTAAAGACCAATCTATAATTTTTACTAATTAAATCAGAAAGAGGACCCTTTTTCAGTAATTCCAATTTAGGCTACCAGGTTACTTACCACTTATCAATAGAAAACGTGAAAAAAATTTCAGAAAAAATTTTTAATTTTTCAAACCTTCTTTCAAAAACATTTCTTATTTTGTATTCAAGCTACCGAGTTTGTTTGAATTTTCGTTTTGCAATTTCTTTAATTATATTTTATCGTTCGAATTTTATCTTGTCATTTCTATTTCTGAATTCTGATTCAGAACCCGTTTAAACTTAAAGAAGTACCTGTAATTAAAATGCGTGCCTGTAAATACTTGTATACACCTATTGGCCTATTTGAGGAATTTATTAAGTCAGTTATTAAGAAAATTCATCATCTAAAATTGCCTTGGTGCTCGTACTACCTTAATTATTATACTTTTGTACTTTTGTAGTACTAAAAGTAAATATAAACAAGTGAAAACAAACAATTGACTGAGTTAATTGTTGAAATACCATGTATAGTCAGTGTTGATTTCTTTATCACATTACACATACAAACATGTGACACGTACATAACTGATAATCAAGTATAGTACATATTATAAAATTTCCGCCTAATTGGCTCCCTCACGGGTAAACAGTGATGTTTACGAAAAAATATTTCAAACAAAAGTTGTTTAATTTTTGTTCTATCTCTAACCGTTTAAAAGATGGGTCCTACAGACCCAAGACCCAATTGACCTATGATGCTCATTTACGAACTTGACCTCACTTTTTACATCCTGAGTACGCTGTAAAAATTTCAGCTCGATATCTTTTTTCGTTTTTGAGTTATCGTGTCCACAGACGGACGGACGGACGGACAACCGGAAATGGACTAATTAGGTGATTTTATGAACAGCTATTACAAAATTTTTTTCGTATCATCAATATTTTTAAGCGTTACAAACTTGGGACTAAACTTAATATACTATGTATATTTCATATATACATGGTATAACGAAGAATCTTTAAAGGGTTTTAGTTATTCTGACACACTCTGTAATCTTTATATGTAACTAGTAATATTATTATTGATAGGTCAAACGATTCCAGTCATTGGATTGAAAAGTTATCATGACTTTAAATGATATTGTGTACAACACAGAATAAATGAATGCCTCGTGGTCTCTGAACTTCTACTCAATGTTTGGCGCTTGTGCAGCTCAGCTCATCAACAAATTTTATTTTTATTACAAAAAATCAATTAAATAATTAAAAAAAAAACTATTTTATATAGATTTAAAATATTATTGAAAGAATTTCACTGGTTTCTGTACGAATTCTGCACTAGTATCTTTTTTACCCTAGGTGTCAGTATTATGTTTTTCGTTGTAAAAAAATAGGGTTTGCATTGACTTATTCTTGATAAGAAATTTATGAAAGAAAAAAAAGGTAATGTAGAATTTTTGGTAAAAGTTCACTTTTATTTGAGTATGTAAAGATTAAAAAAAAAAACATTCCGCACAAAGAAAATATTAATATCAAGCACAAATATTATCCTATAAAGAAAATTAAACAAGCGACACTCGTTTTTCCAAAAAACTATTACAAAACAAATTAATATGCAGTAAAAAGTAAAAAAATTACGATAATATAATGTAGTTACATTTATTGTTATTTTTGTAGTTGGTGTCAACTAAGGCAACAGCTGTGACATAATAGTTTGCTACATTAACTTCGCTGACACCGACTCCCAAAATAACAATGAGTGTGACTACATTATATTATCCTTATTTTTTACTTTTTAGGGCATATTAATTTGTTTTGTAATAGTTTTTTTTGAAGTCGGTTTTTTTTTTGTGATTTTTATTGAACCTGACTTACACACTACACTAACGAATTTGTGTTTAATAAAATACAATTAAAGTTAGAAATTGGCATACATTTGTATGTTTTTAAGCGATTTTCTGGAAATTTGTGGGCATCAATATTTTAAAAACTATGGTATATATCGAAAAATTTTACTTTTAATTTTCGTCTAATTTTCCAAAGTTCTCACAGAATCCATTCTCAAAATTTGAAACGTAAAACTTAAATATTTTCATACACTCATTTTATTGGGAACGTCCTTAATACTTGTTATTTATAAATTGAATGATTCGTTTCTTATTTCTTAGAATCGATTATTATTATTAATTGTATTATATTTGAATTTTATTAAAGTGATGATCTAATTATTTTTTTCAATTTGCATTTAAAATGATAAATGTAGATATAGATAATAGATACCTTTATTTTAATTTAATCTATACATATAAAATATATTGTCCTGAATGACTGACTGGCGGATCAACGCACAGCCTAAGCCGCTGCACAGTGGAGTGTTTATATCAAATTTTCGGAAAAAAATATAATGTAATGAAGGGATTTTTATGCTCAAAATGGATAATGATTTTTATGCTCAAATTGATTTAAATGCAAAAGTACCTTTTATTTGGCAATAATAAAATATAATTTTTTATTCATATCCGTTTTCATCATGTTTGTCTGCAAATTCAATTATTTAATTTTCTTCTTCAATTTTTTTAAATTTTTTGGCTTCTACAAATTTTCCTGGAAAACTGCTTTTTTGACATTTTTTATAGAATACTTAAGCTTTGTCCTGTTACAAAAAATTTTACCGTGCAAAATGGGATGCGTAAACAAAAAGCTTTGAGTTTGATAAAAATGAAAAAAGTCACCATTTCCAAAATCAACAGCAAGTATGATTCACAAAGATTTAATTATATTAATAGAAGCATTAGCATTAAATACTAACAATAAATAAAGCGCAAATCTTCGTCTTCAATATAAAAAAAAAAAATCCTTACTTAATTGCACTAACAAATACAATAAACTTAAATTGAATGACACGGTAAATCGAGAGCAACAACAATAATAACATGCATCCGTATGAGCAGATAGATTGCGGCTTACAAAACAGGTAGGGTGCGAAGTTAACACAAGTGACCTGTTTGTAATGGAGTTATCAACTTTCAATGGAAAACAAAAGAGTTGAGTTTTCTGACTTTTGTCCGGAAATTTGGTATAAATCCGCCACTGTGTGTTGATCGTAGAGACCTTGGAGGGTGTGTTCTTTGTATGACGCATCCAATAAGAAATGATGGTGAAAAACGCGGGCAATTTTGGTGGAAAACGTGTTTCGTATTTTATTGAAACTCACCTTGTAACGGATTAAAAAGGGATTGACAGTTATTTTGGGGATGATTGCTTCGAAGTTCATATCAATATTCTTTAGTGTTTTGATTTAAATGACAGGCTATAAAGAAGTAGATTTTGTTTTTTAAGTTGAAATTATCCAGCCAAGCGATTGGAAAATTGCTAGTGTACTCATAATGAAAATCATTTAAATATTAGTTAAATAATAAAATAAAGTAAATTGTATAATCATCACTTATATTGATTGTGACATAACAAGCTTCTTAGTTTTTATTCAATAAATGAAGGCTCTTTCATACTTAAAATTTTAATATAAAAAACAGCTCGTATCAAAGTAAATTTGCTTTTTTTTTTAAGAAAAAAAAAATCTTAAAGTCCTTAAAGGAGCTGGCGGAACAAATGAATGTAAACCTGGTATGGGTACCGGGACACAGGGACATTCCAGGAAATTGCGAAGCCGGCGTTTGCCAGAAATGGCACAATGCTATCGTACACAAGCATCAATAAATATCTGGGAGCTCCCTTTTGCAAACTGCAAGTTGCTCCTCAAAGACGATATCTTAAAAAGGGCCAATCTTAGATGGAGGGAGGAACGTACTTGTAGTACTACAAGACAGATATGGCTTGAGTACAATCGCAGGCGTTTGAAGTTCTTATATCACTTCCAAAGGCCTCTATTCGCAAAGTTGTTGTGGCTATTTCAGGACACTGGTTGGGCGACATGCATGCTGAACGCCTGGGCCTGGCAGTGCATCACGACTAATGCAGGAGCTGTCACAGTGGTGACGAGGAGGAAACAATGTCTCATCTTCTCTGCCACTGCCCAGCTCTTGTCATGAGGAGATGGACTTAGTTGAACCAAGCCAATCTTTGACGACCTCTCCGACCTGGAGTCCCTCGACGTCAAAGTCAAAGCTCTCCTGCTCTTCTTAAACAGCTCCAAATGGTTCATGGAGTAGTGGCCGGGGATGGGCCAACACTTTTTCGGTATCACAACGGACCCTAAGGTCTACGTGTAGCCCACCCTAGGATAGCCACTCTAACCTAACCTCAGAAAAAAAATGGAAGTTTTGTTTTAAACAAAACTCCTTTAAGGTTACCAGCATGGCATTTACAATGTTCCTAGGCTAAAACTATGGTAAAAACCTGCCTCATACATTTTCCAAAGGTTCTTAAATTTAAATGTTTGTAAACGAAGACACCTTTAAACGGTGAAGTGAAAATAAATTATTAATTTTCATTTTCAAAATTAATACAATAGATTTCAATAAAAAAATGAATAATTTGTTAAAAACAATAAATATTCCACTGTCATTTGTAAAAATAAAATTGCTTAGTAATTTTGAAGTAATGCACGCATTTGTAAATATTTACATGCTGTCAATCAAAAATTGACTAGATTTATTTTAAAATGCGTAAATATATTTATTTTTATAAACTAATTAAATTCGGGTCATTTATACTAATATTGAATTTTATTTTCATCTCCAATTTCAAAATTAATTTTAATAAATAATATCTCTTGCTTCTTAAATAAGTTTTTTCATTGTTTTTATACTATGTATATCTCTATCTCTATCTCTATATATTATAAATGCGAAAGTAAACATGTTTGTTTGTTTGTTTGTTACGCTTTCACGCTAAAAAGAGCGAATGGTTTTTAATGAATCTGTACAGCAATATAGCTGATATATCAGAATAACACATGAAATTTATAAAGATATATTTAAAAAAAATATAAAAATTTAATTTAATTTGACATTTGACATTACCATAAATTACAGATTTCTGTAAAAATAGTCAATATAAAATATTTCACGGCTAACTTTTTTGATATACTCAATGAATAATAACGACTATTATACATTTAAAAAAATAGAAAACCATGCATATATTTTACCTGTGTAAAACAATCCTTACCATTATTTCGAGTGTTATACAAAGGAGATAAGCGAGAGCAATCTTTATCAATCTTTACTTTCAAGCCCACCGAAGCGGGTGGGTAACACTCTAGTATATTATAAATACGAAAGTAAGCATGTTTGTTTTTATGTTACGCTTTCACGCTAAAACTAGCGCTTGGTTTTTAATGAAACTGTACAGCAATATAGCTCATACATCAGAATAACACATGAGATATAATTTATAAAAATATATTAATAAAAAATTTAAAAATAAATTTAATTTGACATTACCATAAATTATAGATTTCTGTAAAAGTAGTCATTTGACATTACCATAAATTACAGATTTATTTATATAATAGGCCATCTTTTCTGATATACTCAATGAATAATTACTATATACATTTAAAAAAATAGAAAACCAATCACATATTTTACCTGTGTTAAACAATCCTTACCAACGAAGCGGGTGGGTATCACTCTAGTATGTAATATATATCAAGGTATGCTGAGTTTAGTTTCAAGTCTGTAAAGAGCTTGACAATATTGATACTACCAACAAATTTTTATTATAGACGTTCATAAAATCACTTAATTAGTCTATTTCTGGTTATCTATCTGTCTGTCTGTGATCACTAATAACTTCAAAGAAGAGAGATATCCATCTGAAATTTTTAAAGCGCACTTATAGGTCGTAAAATGTGAGTTTAAATTCACATTTTATGCCCGAGTAAATGAGGAACATAGGATCTAGGGTACGCAGGTCCCCATATTGTAAATCATTAGAGATAGAACAAAACTTGAAATATAAAAAATTTTCGTTACAAAAAAATAAACCACTTTTGTTTGATACATTTTTTGGAAACATTACTGCTTACCCGTAATGATGCAAATTAGGACAAAACTTTAGTGTTCATTTTCTCCAAAATTATAAAAAATAGCGAGTTGGAAATTTACAGGTAGCTTCAACTAGTGGTCTTGCGAAACATTCTTGAACGAAATCGAAATTTTCTAAAACCAAATAAATGGAGGCCGATTTCTAAACTCTTCTAATTTTTATAAAAAAAACAATGCAAGCATTGACATTCAACACTGTCTGTACATGGTATTACAACAATTAACTCAGTTACAATACAGTAAGTCAGTTGTTTCTTTTCCCATATGATCATTTTGGACCAAGGTATTCGCTTTCAAAAATTGACACTTCTGGATTTAAAAATCTGTATCATCTGAAATAATCATCGCACTGAATTTTTTTTATATCATTCGAAAACTTTCGAAAACTGCTTTCTTTTAAGCTCCACTTTTCGTTTTTAAAAATGTTCAAAAATAGAATTTTTCCATATTTTAGGCGTTTTCCCACCTAGCCACCAATTTATACAAAAAGGTGTTATCTAAAATTTTATCGTGCTTATTAGAAAACTTGTACTTCCTAGTTTTGGAGCAAAAGATATTGCTCAAAAATTGCTATCACCCTCTGTCGCTTTGTACTGGGAATTGAAATGGTGAGAAATTCAAGTATCGTGGTATTTATTTCAATAAACTATTTTCTAACCTGCTTTTCAATTTTGTAAATTTTCTACTACATAAACTTCTTTACTTTTTAATTCGATCAATTTCATTTCTAGAGATCCAGAATCAATTCTAAATGGCTCAATGTGGATTCCGTTACTATTTGTGTTGAAAGGACTTACTATGAATGCTTGAGTAGTTTAGTTGGTTTTTTTAACTTCCCGCTACGAAAATAGGGAAGTTATTGTTTTCACCCCGTTTTGCCAAAATCGAGTTTTCATCAGATCTCGACGTTTTAAGGTGTCAGGAAGCTTCCCTGACTACTTCCGCGAGGGTGTCTGTATGGCTGTATGTATCTATGAGTGTGTGATTGTGTGTGTGTGTGTGTGTGTGTGTGTGTGTGTGTGTGTGTGTGTGTGTGTGTGTGTGTGTGTGTGTGTGTGTGTGTGTGGATGTATGTAAACCTCTCATAACTTTTGAACGGCTTGTCCGATTTGATCGCGGTTGGTGCCAAAGGGCTTGACCAAACTTAGATTTAGAGGCCTATTTGGACCAATTCGTACCGATAGATTTCGAGAAATCTCAAAAAACTGTAAAAAAAAATTTTTTTAAGTGATTTTTTTGAATAACTTTTAAACGGCTGTATCGATCAATTCCAAAAACTAATCAGCTCTCAACATCAAAAACCACGTCGATCACCACCAGTCCGGTCAAAATCGGTTGATTCGTTCGTGAGTTATCGTTTACGAAAGAAAACCCAAAGATTTTAGTCTAAGATCACATCTAATTACAATAAAATGCGAGTGGATATAACATCAGAATAGATAAAATTTTTTACACGTTATGAGTCAATACTTGGCGGGAAGTTACAGGGATGACCTGCAGGGTCAACCGTTTTCCACAATTTTTTTATTTTTATTTCTGAGGTATAGGAATGGTGCCTAACCCTTGTTAATTGATTTAGAACGATTTTAAAATTTTTTTTTTTATATAAAATAAATAATATTTACGTGTGGAACTAAAGAGCTTTACATCCAAAGTGCCGCCATGGTCCATGTGACCTAATATGTAAATTTAAACCTGGTAGATATTAATAATTTAAAGTAATCGTCGTTATGTCGCTTTTAGTAAATCAAATATTCACCTTATTACGCAGTTGTTAAGGTGATGCTAGTCTGAAATCCATAGTATAAAATCGATATCATTATCATTTATAAAACAGTGCAAGCATTATATATTAGTGGATACTGGATACTATATATATGCAGGGTGTATAAATAATTACCTCAGTTAGTTGATGTTTTCACTTTTTGAAAATATAAATTAATTTATTTATTTAGTCAGAAAAAAGAAATTGATAAATTGATGAAAATGATTTTTCAATAAGTCTACATAAATATTTTCAAATGATAATCAGTTAAGAATTTTCAGTGAACTGTAAGATGATTTGGTGCCAAGAAAGCAATTTGACTTGCAATCATTATTTTTTGTTGTGTATGCATAAATACAAATCGATATTGATTTATTATTGATTAGTGAGTGTTACGTAAAATTAATTAAACGTTTTGTAAATAATAAATAGTAATTTGTATTATTGATAATTTATTATGAATATTGATTTCGTATAAACATCACGTCACGCGTATTCAAGAACCTCTGTAGTCTGCTTAAATACATTTACGTATTTTAAATTTTAATACGTTTTTTTGATTATTGAACTAATTAAGATTAATACTTTTTTACAATAATTTTGTTTAATAACCCTACAACGAAAACCAATACCAAAATGTACCTAGT